>NW_027017604.1:0-52635 GCF_036013445.1 Caloenas nicobarica
ACAGAGCCCGACAGAGCCCGACAGGGCCCGACAGGGCCCAGTAGAGCCGACAGAGCCCGACAGAGCCCGACAGAGCCCAAGTAGAGCCCGACAGAGCCCGACAGAGCCCGACAGAGCCCGACAGGGCCCGACAGAGCCCAGTAGAGCCCGACAGAGCCCGACAGAGCCCGACAGGGCCCGACAGAGCCCGACAGAGCCCGACAGAGCCCGACAGGGCCCAGTAGAGCCCGACAGAGCCCGACAGAGCCCGACAGAGCCCGACAGACCCGACAGAGCCCGACAGACCCAGTAGAGCCCGACAGAGCCCGACAGAGCCCGACAGAGCCCGACAGGGCCCGACAGGGCCCGACAGGGCCCCAGTAGAGCCCGACAGAGCCCGGACAGAGCCCGACAGAGCCCGACAGGCCCAGTAGAGACCGACAGAGCCCGAACAGAGCCCGACAGAACCCGACAGAGCCCGACAGAGCCCGACAGAGCCCAGTAGAGCCCGACAGAGCCCGACAGGGCCCGACAGGGACACAGAGCCCGACAGGGCCCGAACAGAGCCCGACAGAGCCCGACAGAGCCCGACAGGCCCGACAGAGCCTGACAGAGCCCGACAGGGCCCAGTAGAGCCCGACAGAGCCCGACAGAGCCCGACAGAGCCCGATAGAGCCCGACAGAGCCCAGAGAGCCCGACAGAGCCGACAGAGCCGACAGAGCCCGACAGGGCCCGACAGAGCCCGACAGAGCCCGACAGGGCCCGACAGAGCCCGACAGAACCCGACAGGGCCCAGTAGAGCCCGACAGAGCCCGACAGGGCCCAGTAGAGCCCGACAGAGCCCGACAGAGCCCGACAGAGCCCGACAGAGCCCGACAGGGCCCAGTAGAGCCTGACAGAGCCCGACAGAGCCCGACAGAGCCCGACAGGGCCCGACAGAGCCCGACAGAGCCCAACAGAGCGCGACAGGGCCCAGTAGAGCCCGACAGAGCCCGACAGAGCCCGACAGAGCCCAGTAGAGCCCGACAGAGCCCGGACAGGGCCCGACAGGGCGCGACAGGGCACAGTAGAGCCCGACAGAGCCCGACAGAGCCCAGTAGAGCCCAGTAGAGCCCGACAGAGCCCGACAGAGCCCGACAGGGCCCGACAGAGCCCGACAGAGCCCGACAGGGCCCGACAGGGCCCGCAGAGCCCGACAGAGCCCGACAGGGCCCGACGGGAGGCCCATAGAGCCCGACAGAGCCCAGTAGAGCCCGACAGAGCCCGACAGAGCCCGACAGAGCCCGACAGGGCCCGACAGAGCCCGACAGAGCCCGACAGGGCCCGACAGGGCCCAGTAGAGCCCGACAGAGCCCGACAGGGCCCGACAGAGCCCGACAGAGCCCGACAGAGGCCCGACAGGGCCCGACAGGGCCCGACAGAGCCCGACAGGGACCGACAGGGCCCGACAGGGACCGACAGGGCCCAGTAGAGCCCGACAGAGCCCGACAGAGCCCGACAGAACCCGACAGGTCCCAGTACAGCCCGACAGAGCCCGACAGAGCCCGACAGAGACCGACAGGGCCCGACAGGGCCCAGTAGAGCCCGACAGAGCCCGACAGAGCCCGACAGAGCCCGACAGGGCCGACAGGGCCCAGTAGAGCCCGACAGAGCCCGACAGAGCCCGACAGAGCCCGACAGGGCCCGACAGGGCCCAGTAGAGCCAGACAGAGCCCGACAGAGCCCGACAGAGCCGACAGAGCCCAGTAGAGCCCGACAGAGCCCGACAGAGCCCGACAGAGCCCGACAGGGCCCGACAGGGCCCGACAGGGCCCAGTAGAGCCCGACAGAGCCCGACAGAGCCCGACAGAGCCCAGTAGAGCCCGACAGACCCGACAGAGCCAGACAGGGCCCGACAGGGCCCGACAGAGCCCGACAGGGCCCGACAGAGCCCGACAGAGCCCGACAGGGCCCGACAGAGCCCGACAGAGCCGACAGAGCCCGACAGGGCCCGACAGAGCCCGACAGGGCCCAGTAGAGCCCGACAGAGCCGGACAGAGCCCGACAGGGCCCGACAGAGCCCGACAGAGCCCGACAGGGCCCGACAGGGCCCGACAGAGCCCGACAGAGCCGACAGAGCCCAGTAGAGCCCGACAGAGCCCGACAGAGCCCGACAGAGCCCGACAGTGCCCGACAGGGCCCGACAGGGCCCGACAGAGGCCCGACAGAGCCCGACAGGGCCCGACAGGGCCCGACAGAGCCCGACACAGCCCGACAGGGCCCAGTAGAGCCCGACAGAGCCCGACAGAGCCCGACAGAGCCCTGACAGGGCCCAGTAGAGCCCGACAGAGCCCGACAGAGCCCAGTAGAGCCCAGTAGAGCCCGACAGAGCCCGACAGAGCCCGACAGGGCCCGACAGAGCCCGACAGAGCCTGACAGGGCCCGACAGGGCCAGTAGAGCCCCGACAGAGCCCGACAGGGCCCGACAGGGCCCGACAGAGCCCGACAGGGCCCGACAGAGCCCAGTAGAGCCCGACAGAGCCGACAGGGCCCGACAGAGCCCAGTTTAGCCCAGTAGAGCCCGACAGAGCCCGACAGGGCCCGACAGGGCCCGACAGAGCCCGACAGAGCCCGACAGAGCCCGACAGAGCCCGACAGGGCCCAGTAGAGCCCAGTAGAGCCCGACAGAGCCCAGTAGAGCCCGACAGAGCCCGACAGAGCCCGACAGGGCCCGACAGAGCCTGACAGAGCCCGACAGGGCCCGACAGAGCCCGACAGAGCCGACAGAGCCCGACAGAGCCCGACATAGCCCGACAGAGCCCGACAGGGCCGACAGAGCCCGACAGAGCCCGACAGGGCCCGACAGAGCCCGACAGAGCCTGACAGAGCCCAGGAGAGCCCGACAGAGCCCGACAGGGCCCGACAGGGCCCGACAGGGCCCAGTAGAGCCCGACAGAGCCCGACAGGGCCCGACAGAGCCCGACAGAGCCCGACAGGGCCCGACAGACCCCGACAGGGCCCGACAGAGCCCGACAGAGCCCGACAGGGCCCAACAGAGCCCGACAGAGCCCGACAGGGCCCGACAGAGCCCGACAGAGCCCGACAGAGCCCAGTAGAGCCCGACAGAGCCCGACAGAGCCCGACAGAGCCCGACAGGGCCCGACAGGGCCCGACAGGGCCCGACAGAGCCCGACAGGGCCCGACAGAGCCCGACAGGGCCCGACAGGGCCCGACAGAGCCCGACACAGCCCGACAGGGCCCAGTAGAGCCCGACAGAGCCCGACAGAGCCCGACAGAGCCCGACAGGGCCCAGTAGAGCCCGACAGAGCCCGACAGAGCCCGACAGGGCCCGACAGGGCCCGACAGAGCCCGACAGAGCCCGACAGAGCCCGACAGGGCCCGACAGGGCCCGACAGAGCCCAGTTTAGCCCAGTAGAGCCCGACAGAGCCCGACAGAGCCCGACAGGGCCCGACAGAGCCCGACAGGGCCCGACAGAGCCCGACAGAGCCCGACAGGGCCCGACAGGGCCCATTAGAGCCCGACAGAGCCCGACAGGGCCCGACAGAGCCCGACAGAGCCCGACAGGGCCCGACAGAGCCCGACAGGGCCCGACAGGGCCCGACAGAGCCCGACAGAGCCCAGTTTAGCCCAGTAGAGCCCGACAGAGCCCGACAGAGCCCAGGAGAGCCCGACAGAGCCCGACAGAGCCCGACAGGGCCCGACAGGGCCCATTAGAGCCCGACAGAGCCCGACAGGGCCCGACAGAGCCCGACAGAGCCCGACAGGGCCCGACAGAGCCCGACAGAGCCCGACAGAGCCCGACAGGGCCGACTAGAGCCCTACAGAGTCTGACAGAGCCCGACAGAGCCCGACAGGGCCGACTAGAGCCCTACAGAGTCTGACAGAGCCCGACAGAGCCCGACAGGGCCCGACAGAGCCCGACAGAGCCCGACAGGGCCCGACAGAGCCCGACAGAGCCCAGTAGAGCCCGACAGAGCCCGACAGAGCCCGACAGAGCCCGACAGGGCCCAGTAGATCCCAGTAGAGCCCGACAGAGCCCAGTAGAGCCCGACAGAGCCCGACAGGGCCCGACAGAGCCCGACAGAGCCCGACAGAGCCCGACAGGGCCCGACAGAGCCCGACAGGGCCCAGTAGAGCCCGACAGAGCCCGACAGAGCCCGACAGAGCCCAGTAGAGCCCGACAGAGCCCGACAGAGCCCGACAGAGTCCGACAGGGCCCGACAGAGCCCGAGCGAGCCCGACAGAGCATGACAGAGCCCAGTAGAGACCGACAGAGCCCGACAGAACCCGACAGGGCCCAGTAGAGCCCGACAGAGCCCGACAGAGCCCGACAGAGCCCGACAGGGCCCGACAGGGCCCACTAGAGCCCAACAGAGCCCGACAGAGCCCGACAGAGCCCGACAGGGCCCGACAGGGCCCGACAGGGCCCTGTAGAGCCCGACAGAGCCCGACAGAGCCCGACAGAGCCCGACAGAGCCCAGTAGAGCCCGACAGAGCCCGACAGAGCCCGACAGAGCCCGACAGAGTCCGACAGGGCCCGACAGAGCCCGAGCGAGGCCGACAGAGCATGACAGAGCCCAGTAGAGACCGACAGAGCCTGACAGGGCCCGACAGGGCCAGACAGGGCCCAGTAGAGCCCGACAGAGCCCGACAGAGCCCAGTAGAGCCCAGTAGAGCCCGACAGAGCCCGACAGAGCCCGACAGGGCCCGACAGAGCCCGACAGAGCCCGACAGGGCCCGACAGAGCCCGACAGGGCCCGACAGGGCCCAGTAGAGCCCGACAGAGCCCGACAGAGCCCGACAGAGCCCGACAGGGCCCGACAGAGCCCGACAGAGCCCGACAGGGCCCGACAGAGCCCGACAGAGCCCGACAGGGCCCGACAGAGCCCGACAGAGCCCAGTAGAGCCCGACAGAGCCCGACAGAGCCCGACAGAGCCCGACAGGGCCCGACAGGGCCCGACAGGGCCCAGTAGAGCCCGACAGAGCCCGACAGAGCCCGACAGGGCCCGACAGGGCCCAGTAGAGCCCGACAGAGCCCGACAGAGCCCGACAGAGCCCGACAGAGCCCGACAGGGCCCGACAGGGCCCAGTAGAGCCCGACAGAGCCCGACAGAGCCCGACAGAGCCCGACAGAGCCCAGTAGAGCCCGACAGAGCCCGACAGGGCCCGACAGGGCCCGACAGAGCCCGACAGGGCCCGACAGAGCCCGACAGAGCCCGACAGAGCCCGACAGGGCCCGACAGAGCCTGACAGAGCCCGACAGGGCCCAGTAGAGCCCGACAGAGCCCGACAGAGCCCGATAGAGCCCAGTAGAGCCCGACAGAGCCCGACAGGGCCCGACAGGGCGCGACAGGGCACAGTAGAGCCCGACAGAGCCCGACAGAGTCCAGTAGAGCCCAGTAGAGCCCGACAGAGCCCGACAGAGCCCGACAGAGCCCGACAGGGCCCGACAGAGCCCGACAGGGCCCGACAGAGCCCGACAGGGGCCGACAGGGCCCGACAGGGCCCAGTAGAGCCCGACAGAGCCCGACAGAGCCCAGTAGAGCCCAGTAGAGCCCGACAGGGCCCGACAGGTCCCGACAGGACCCAGTAGAGCCCGACAGAGCCCGACAGAGCCCGACAGAGCCCGACAGGGCCCGACAGGGCCCGACAGGGCCCGACAGAGCCCGACAGGGCCCAGAAGAGCCCGACAGAGCCCGACAGAGCCCGACAGAGCCCGACAGGGCCCAGTAGAGCCCGACAGAGCCCGACAGAGCCCGACAGAGCCCGACAGGGCCCGACAGGGCCCGACAGGGCCCGACAGAGCCCGACAGGGCCCAGTTTAGCCCAGTAGAGCCCGACAGAGCCCGACAGAGCCCGACAGGGCCCGACAGGGCCCAGTAGAGCCCGACAGAGCCCGACAGGGCCCGACAGAGCCCGACAGAGCCCGACAGGCCCCGACAGAGCCCGACAGGGCCCGACAGAGCCCGACAGAGCCCGACAGGGCCCGACAGGGCCCGACAGAGCCCGACAGAGCCCGACAGGGCCCAGTAGAGCCCGACAGAGCCCGACAGAGCCCAGTAGAGCCCAGTAGAGCCCGACAGAGCCCGACAGAGCCCGAGGGAGCCCGACAGAGCCCGACAGAACCCGAAGGAGCCCGACAGAGACCAGTTGAGCCCGACAGAGCCCAACAGAGCCCGACAGAGCCCGACAGGGCCCGACAGGGCCCAGTAGGGCCCGACAGAGCCCGACAGAGCCCGACATAGCCCGACAGGGCCCGACAGGGCCCAGTAGAGCCCGACAGAGCCCGACAGAGCCCAGTAGAGCCCAGTAGAGCCCGACAGGGCCCGACAGGGCCCGACAGGGCCCAGTAGAGCCCGACAGAGCCCGACAGAGCCTGACAGAGCCCGACAGGGCCCGACAGGGCCCAGTAGAGCCCGACAGAGCCCGACAGGGCCCAGTAGAGCCCGACAGAGCCCGACAGAGCCCGACAGAGCCCGACAGGGCCCGACAGAGCCCGACAGAGCCCGACAGGGCCCGACAGACCCCGACAGGGCCCGACAGAGCCCGACAGAGCCCGACAGAGCCTGACAGAGCCCCACAGGGCCCAACAGAGCCCGACAGGGCCCGACAGAGCCCGACAGAGCCCGACAGAGCCCAGTAGAGCCCGACAGAGCCCGACAGAGCCCGACAGAGCCCGACAGAGCCCGACAGGGCCCGACAGGGCCCGACAGAGCCCGACAGAGCCCGACAGGGCCCGACAGGGCCCGACAGAGCCCGACAGGGCCCGACAGGGCCCGACAGGGCCCGACAGAGCCCGACACAGCCCGACAGGGCCCAGTAGAGCCCGACAGAGCCCGACAGAGCCCGACAGAGCCCGACAGGGCCCAGTAGAGCCCGACAGAGCCCGACAGAGCCCGACAGGGCCCGACAGGGCCCGACAGAGCCCGACAGAGCCCGACAGAGCCCGACAGGGCCCGACAGAGCCCAGTTTAGCCCAGTAGAGCCCGACAGAGCCCGACAGAGCCCGACAGGGCCCGACAGAGCCCGACAGGGCCCGACAGAGCCCGACAGAGCCCGACAGGGCCCGACAGGGCCCATTAGAGCCCGACAGAGCCCGACAGGGTCCGACAGAGCCCGACAGAGCCCGACAGGGCCCAACAGAGCCCGACAGAGCCCGACAGAGCCCGACAGAGCCCGACAGGGCCGACTAGAGCCCGACAGAGTCCGACAGAGCCCGACAGAGCCCGACAGGGCCCGACAGAGCCCGACAGAGCCCGACAGGGCCCGACAGAGCCCGACAGAGCCCAGTAGAGCCCGACAGAGCCCGACAGAGCCCGACAGAGCCTGACAGAGCCCGACAGGGCCCAGTAGATCCCAGTAGAGCCCGACAGAGCCCAGTAGAGCCCGACAGAGCCCGACAGAGCCCGACAGAGCCCGACAGGGCCCGACAGAGCCCGACAGAGCCCGACAGAGCCCGACAGAGCCCGACAGGGCCCAGTAGAGCCCGACAGAGCCCGACAGAGCCCGACAGAGCCCAGTAGAGCCCGACAGAGCCCGACAGAGCCCGACAGAGTCCGACAGGGCCCGACAGAGCCCGAGCGAGCCCGACAGAGCATGACAGAGCCCAGTAGAGACCGACAGAGCCCGACAGGGCCCGACAGGGCCAGACAGGGCCCAGTCGAGCCCGACAGAGCCCGACAGAGCCCAGTAGAGCCCAGTAGAGCCCGACAGAGCCCGACAGAGCCCGACAGAGCCCGACAGGGCCTGACAGAGCCCGACAGAGCCCGACAGGGCCCGACAGAGCCCGACAGGGCCCAGTAGAGCCCGACAGGGCCCGACAGAGCCCGACAGAGCCCGACAGGGCCCGACAGAGCCCGACAGAGCCCGACAGAGCCCGACAGGGCCCAGTAGAGCCCGACAGAGCCCGACAGGGCCCGACAGAGCCCGACAGAGCCCGACAGAGCCCGACAGAGCCCGACAGGGACCGACAGAGCCCGACAGGGACCGACAGGGCCCGACAGGGACCGACAGGGCCCTGTAGAGCCCAACAGAGCCCGACAGAGCCCGACAGAGCCCGACAGGGCCCGAGAGGGCCCGACGGAGCCCGACAGAGCCCGACAGGGCCCGACAGGGCCCAGTAGAGCCCGACAGGGCCCGACAGAGCCCGACAGAGCCCGACAGAGCCCGACAGGGCCCGACAGGGCCCAGTAGAGCCCAACAGAGCCCGACAGAGCCCGACAGAGCCCGACAGAGCCCGACAGGGCCCGACAGGGCCCAGTAGAGCCCGACAGGGCCCGACAGAGCCCGACAGAGCCCGACAGGGCCCGACAGGGCCCGAAAGGGTCCAGTAGAGCCCGACAGAGCCCGACAGAGCCCGACAGAGCCCGACAGAGCCCGACAGAGCCCAGTAGAGCCCGACAGAGCCCGACAGAGCCCGACAGGGCCCGACAGGGCCCGACAGAGCCCGACAGGGCCCGACAGAGCCCGACAGAGCCCGACAGAGCCCGACAGGGCCCGACAGAGCCTGACAGAGCCCGACAGGGCCCAGTAGAGCCCGACAGAGCCCGACAGAGCCCGACAGAGCCCGATAGAGCCCGACAGAGCCCAGTAGAGCCCGACAGAGCCCGACAGAGCCCGACAGGGCCCGACAGAGCCCGACAGAGCCCGACAGAGCCCGACAGGGCCCGACAGAGCCCGACAGAACCCGACAGGGCCCAGTAGAGCCCGACAGAGCCCGACAGGGCCCAGTAGAGCCCGACAGAGCCCGACAGAGCCCGACAGAGCCCGACAGGGCCCGACAGAGCCCGACAGGGCCCAGTAGAGCCCGACAGAGCCCGACAGGGCCCGACAGAGCCCGACAGAGCCCGACAGAGCCCGACAGAGCCCGACAGGGCCCGACAGAGCCCGACAGGGACCGACAGGGCCCGACAGGGACCGACAGAGCCCAGTAGAGCCCGACAGAGCCCGACAGAACCCGACAGAATCCGACAGGGCCCAGTAGAGCCCGACAGAGCCCGACAGAGCCCGACAGAGCCCGACAGGACCCGACAGGGCCCAGTAGAGCCCGACAGAGCCCGACAGAGCCTGACAGAGCCCGACAGGGCCCGACAGAGCCCGACAGAGCCCGACAGAGCCCGACAGGGCCCGACAGGGCCCAGTAGAGCCCGAGAGAGCCCGACAGGGCCCAACAGAGCCCGACAGAGCAGGACAGAGCCCGACAGAGCGCGACAGGGCCCAGTAGAGCCCGACAGAGCCCGACAGAGCCCGACAGGGCCCGACAGAGCCCGACAGAGCCCGACAGGGCCCGACAGGGCCCGACAGAGCCCGACAGGGCCCGACAGAGCCCGACAGAGCCCGACAGGGCCCGACAGAGCCCGACAGAGCCCGACAGAGCCCACTAGAGCCCGACAGAGCCCGACAGAGCCCGACAGAGCCCGACAGGGCCCGACAGGGCCCGACAGAGCCCGACAGAGCCCGACAGGGCCCGACAGAGCCCGACAGGGCCCAGTAGAGCCCGACAGAGCCCGACAGAGCCCGACAGAGCCCGACAGAGCCCGACAGGGCCCGACAGGGCGCCACAGGGCACAGTAGAGCCCGACAGAGCCCGACAGAGCCCGACAGAGCCCAGTAGAGCCCGACAGAGCCCGACAGGGCCCGACAGGGCGCGACAGGGCACAGTAGAGCCCGACAGAGCCCGACAGAGCCCAGTAGAGCCCAGTAGAGCCCGACAGAGCCCGACAGAGCCCGACAGAGCCCGACAGGGCCCGACAGGGCCCGACAGGGCCTGACAGAGCCCGACAGGGCCCGACAGGGCCCGACAGGGCCCAGTAGAGCCCGACAGAGCCCGACAGAGCCCAGTAGAGCCCAGTAGAGCCCGACAGGGCCCGACAGGGCCCGACAGGGCCCAGTAGAGCCCGACAGAGCCCGACAGAGCCCGACAGAGCCCGACAGGGCCCGACAGGGCCCGACAGAGCCCGACAGAGCCCGACAGGCCCCAGAAGAGCCCGACAGAGCCCGACAGAGCCCGACAGAGCCCGACAGGGCCCAGTAGAGCCCGACAGAGCCCGACAGAGCCCGACAGGGCCCGACAGGGCCCGACAGGGCCCGACAGGGCCCGACAGAGCCCGACAGGGCCCGACAGGGCCCGACAGAGCCCAGTTTAGCCCAGTAGAGCCCGACAGAGCCCGACAGAGCCCGACAGGGCCCGACAGGGCCCAGTAGAGCCCGACAGAGCCCGACAGGGCCCGACAGAGCCCGACAGAGCCCGACAGAGCCCGACAGGGCCCGACAGAGCCCGACAGGGCCCGACAGGGTCCGACAGAACCCGACAGAGCCCGACAGAGCCCGACAGGGCCCGACAGGGCCCGACAGAGCCCGACAGAGCCCGACAGGGCCCAGTAGAGCCCGACAGAGCCCGACAGGGCCCAGTAGAGCCCGACAGAGCCCGACAGAGCCCGACAGAGCCCGACAGAGCCCGACAGAGACCAGTTGAGCCCGACAGAGCCCGACAGAGCCCGACAGAGCCCGACAGGGCCCGACAGGGCCCAGTAGAGCCCGACAGAGCCCGACAGAGCCCGACAGAGCCCAGTAGAGCCCGACAGAGCCCGACAGAGCCCGACAGAGCCCGACAGGGCCCGACAGAGCCCAGTAGAGCCCGACAGAGCCCGACAGAGCCCGACAGAGCCCGACAGGGCCCGACAGAGCCCGACAGAGCCCGACAGAGCCCGACAGGGCCCAGTAGAGCCCGACAGAGCCCGACAGAGCCCGACAGAACCCGACAGAGCCCGACAGAGCCCGACAGAGCCCAGTAGAGCCCGACAGAGCCCGACAGAGCCCGACAGAGCCCGACAGGGCCCGACAGGGCCCGACAGGGGCCAGTAGAGCCCGACAGAGCCCGACAGAGCCCGACAGAGCCCGACAGGGCCCAGTAGAGACCGACAGAGCCCGACAGAGCCCGACAGAACCCGACAGAGCCCGACAGAGCCCGACAGAGCCCAGTAGAGCCCGACAGAGCCCGACAGAGCCCGACAGGGACCGACAGAGCCCGACAGGGCCCGACAGAGCCCGACAGAGCCCGACAGAGCCCGACAGGGCCCGACAGAGCCTGACAGAGCCCGACAGGGCCCAGTAGAGCCCGACAGAGCCCGACAGAGCCCGACAGAGCCCGATAGAGCCCGACAGAGCCCAGTAGAGCCCGACAGAGCCCGACAGAGCCCGACAGGGCCCGACAGAGCCCGACAGAGCCCGACAGGGCCCGACAGAGCCCGACAGAACCCGACAGGGCCCAGTAGAGCCCGACAGAGCCCGACAGGGCCCAGTAGAGCCCGACAGAGCCCGACAGAGCCCGACAGAGCCCGACAGGGCCCAGTAGAGCCTGACAGAGCCCGACAGGGCCCGACAGAGGCCGACAGAGCCCGACAGAGCCCAACAGAGCCCGACAGAGCCCGACAGGGCCCGACAGGGCCCAGTAGAGCCCAACAGAGCCCGACAGAGCCCGACAGAGCCCGACAGAGCCCGACAGAGCGCGACAGGGCCCAGTAGAGCCCGACAGAGCCCGACAGAGCCCGACAGAGCCCAGTAGAGCCCGACAGAGCCCGACAGGGCCCGACAGGGCGCGACAGGGCACAGTAGAGCCCGACAGAGCCCGACAGAGCCCAGTAGAGCCCAGTAGAGCCCGACAGAGCCCGACAGAGCCCGACAGAGCCCGACAGGGCCCGACAGAGCCCGACAGAGCCCGACAGGGCCCGACAGGGCCCGACAGAGCCCGACAGAGCCCGACAGGGCCCGACGAGGGCCCAGTAGAGCCCGACAGAGCCCAGTAGAGCCCGACAGAGCCCGACAGAGCCCGACAGGGCCCGACAGAGCCCGACAGAGCCCGACAGGGCCCGACAGGGCCCAGTAGAGCCCGACAGAGCCCGACAGGGCCCGACAGAGCCCGACAGAGCCCGACAGAGCCCGACAGGGCCCGACAGGGCCCGACAGAGCCCGACAGGGACCGACAGGGCCCGACAGGGACCGACAGGGCCCAGTAGAGCCCGACAGAGCCCGACAGAGCCCGACAGAACCCGACAGGTCCCAGTACAGCCCGACAGAGCCCGACAGAGCCCGACAGAGCCCGACAGGGCCCGACAGGGCCCAGTAGAGCCCGACAGAGCCCGACAGAGCCCGACAGAGCCCGACAGGGTCCGACAGGGCCCAGTAGAGCCCGACAGAGCCCGACAGAGCCCGACAGAGCCCGACAGGGCCCGACAGGGCCCAGTAGAGCCCGACAGAGCCCGACAGAGCCCGACAGAGCCCGACAGAACCCGACAGAGCCCGACAGAGACCAGTAGAGCCCGACAGAGCCCGACAGAGCCCGACAGAGCCCGACAGGGCCCGACAGGGCCCAGTAGAGCCCGACAGAGCCCGACAGAGCCCGACAGAGCTTGACAGAGCCCGACAGAACCCGACAGAGCCCGACAGAGACCAGTTGAGCCCGACAGAGCCCGACAGAGCCCGACAGAGCCCGACAGGGCCCGACAGGGCCCGACAGGGCCCAGTAGAGCCCGACAGGGCCCGACAGAGCCCGACAGAGCCCGACAGAGCCCAGTAGAGCCCGACAGAGCCCGACAGAGCCCGACAGAGCCCGACAGGGCCCGACAGAGCCCGACAGAGCCCGACAGGGCCCGACAGGGCCCAGTAGAGCCCGACAGAGCCCGACAGAGCCCGACAGAGCCCGACAGGGCCCGACAGAGCCCGACAGGGCCCGACAGGGCCCGACAGAGCCCGACAGGGACCAGTAGAGCCCGACAGAGCACGACAGAACCCGACAGAGCCCGACAGAGTCCGACAGAGCCCGACAGGGCCCGACAGGGCCCAGTAGAGCCCGACAGAGCCCGACAGAGCCCGACAGGGCCCGACAGGGCCCAGTAGAGCCCGACAGAGCCCGACAGAGCCCGACAGAACCCGACAGAGCCCGACAGAGCCCGACAGAGCCCAGTAGAGCCCGACAGAGCCCGACAGAGCCCGACAGAGCCCGACAGGGCCCGACAGGGCCCGACAGAGCCCGACAGGGCCCGACAGAGCCCGACAGAGCCCGACAGAGCCCGACAGGGCCCGACAGAGCCTGACAGAGCCCGACAGGGCCCAGTAGAGCCCGACAGAGCCCGACAGAGCCCGACAGAGCCCGATAGAGCCCGATAGAGCCCGACAGAGCCCAGTAGAGCCCGACAGAGCCCGACAGAGCCCGACAGAGCCCGACAGGGCCCGACAGAGCCCGACAGAGCCCGACAGGGCCCGACAGAGCCCGACAGAGCCCGACAGAGACCGACAGGGCCCGACAGAGCCCGACAGAACCCGACAGGGCCCAGTAGAGCCCGACAGAGCCCGACAGGGCCCAGTAGAGCCCGACAGAGCCCGACAGAGCCCGACAGGCCCGACAGAGCCCGACAGAGCCCGACAGAGCCCGACAGGGCCCGACAGGGCCCAGTAGAGCCCGACAGAGCCCGACAGGGCCCGACAGAGCCCGACAGAGCCCGACAGAGCCCGACAGAGCCCGACAGAGCCCAACAGAGCCCGACAGAGCCCGACAGGGCCCGACAGGGCCCAGTAGAGCCCGACAGAGCCCGACAGGGCCCAACAGAACCCGACAGAGCCCGACAGAGCCCGACAGAGCGCGACAGGGCCCAGTAGAGCCCGACAGAGCCCGACAGAGCCCGACAGAGCCCAGTAGAGCCCGACAGAGCCCGACAGGGCCCGACAGAGCCCGACAGAGCCCGACAGGGCCCGACAGGGCCCGACAGAGCCCGACAGAGCCCGACAGGGCCCGACAGGGCCCAGTAGAGCCCGACAGAGCCCGACAGAGCCCGGTAGAGCCCGACAGAGCCCGACAGAGCCCGACAGGGCCCGACAGGGCCCAGTAGAGCCCGACAGAGCCCGACAGAGCCTGACAGAGCCCGACAGGGCCCGACAGAGCCCGACAGAGTCCGACAGGGCCCGACAGACCCCGACAGGGCCCGACAGAGCCCGACAGAGGCCGACAGGGCCCGACAGAGCCCGACAGAGCCCGACAGAGCCCAGTAGAGCCCGACAGAGCCCGACAGAGCCCGACAGAGCCCGACAGGGCCCGACAGAGCCCGACAGGGCCCGACAGGGCCCGACAGAGCCCGACAAAGCCCGACAGAGCCCGACAGGGCCCAGTAGAGCCCGACAGAGCCCGACAGAGCCCGACAGAGCCCAGTAGAGCCCGACAGAGCCCGACAGGGCCCGACAGGGCCCGACAGGGCCCAGTAGAGCCCGACAGAGCCCGACAGAGCCCAGTAGAGCCCAGTAGAGCCCGACAGGGCCCGACAGGGCCCGACAGAGCCCGACACAGCCCGACAGGGCCCAGTAGAGCCCGACAGGGCCCGACAGAGCCCGACAGAGCCCGACAGGGCCCGAGAGGTCCCATTGGAGCCCGACAGAGCCCGACCGGGCCCGACAGAGCCCGACAGAGCCCGACAGGGCCCGACAGAGCCCGACAGAGCCCGACAGAGCCCGACAGATTCCGACAGAGCCCGACAGAGCCCGACAGGGCCCGACAGAGCCCGACAGAGCCCAACAGGGCCCGACAGAGCCCGACAGAGCCCAGTAGAGCCCGACAGAGCCCGACAGAGCCCGACAGAGCCCGACAGAGCCCGACAGGGCCCAGTAGATCCCAGTAGAGCCCGACAGAGCCCAGTAGAGCCCGACAGAGCCCGACAGAGCCCGACAGGGCCCGACAGAGCCCGACAGAGCCCGACAGGCCCCGACAGAGCCCGACAGGGCCCAGTAGAGCCCGACAGAGCCCGACAGGGCCCGACAGAGCCCAGTAGAGCCCGACAGAGCCCGACAGAGCCCGACAGAGCCCGACAGGGCCCGACAGAGCCCGACAGAGCCTGACAGAGCCCAGTAGAGCCCGACAGAGCCCGACAGGGCCCGACAGGGCCAGACAGGGCCCAGTAGAGCCTGACAGAGCCCGACAGAGCCCAGTAGAGCCCGACAGAGCCCGACAGAGCCCGACAGAGCCCGACAGGGCCCGACAGGGCCCAGTAGAGCCCGACAGAGCCCGACAGAGCCCGACAGAGCCCGACAGGGCCCAGTAGAGCCCGACAGGGCCCGACAGAGCCCTACAGAGCCCGACAGGGCCCGACAGAGCCCGACAGAGTCCGACAGAGCCCGACAGGACCCAGCAGAGCCCGACAGAGCCCGACAGAGCCCGACAGAGCCCGACAGGGCCCGACAGAGCCCGACAGGGCCCGACAGAGCCCGACAGAGCCCGACAGGGCCCGACAGGGCCCAGTAGAGCCCGACAGAGCCCGACAGGGCCCGACAAAGCCCGACAGAGCCCGACAGGGCCCAGTAGAGCCCGACAGAGCCCAGTAGAGCCCGACAGAGCCCGACAGAGCCCGACAGAGCCCGACAGGGCCCGACAAAGCCCGACAGAGCCCGACAGGGCCCGACAGGGCCAGACAGGGCCCAGTAGAGCCTGACAGAGCCCGACAGAGCCCAGTAGAGCCCGACAGAGCCCGACAGAGCCCGACAGAGCCCGACAGAGCCCGACAGGGCCCGACAGGGCCCAGTAGAGCCCGACAGAGCCCGACAGAGCCCGACAGAGCCCGACAGGGCCCAGTAGAGTCCGACAGGGCCCGACAGAGCCCTACAGAGCCCGACAGGGCCCGACAGAGCCCGACAGAGTCCGACAGAGCCCGACAGGACCCAGCAGAGCCCGACAGAGCCCGACAGAGCCCGACAGAGCCCGACAGGGCCCGACAGAGCCCGACAGGGCCCGACAGAGCCCGACAGAGCCCGACAGGGCCCGACAGGGCCCAGTAGAGCCCGACAGAGCCCGACAGGGCCCGACAAAGCCCGACAGAGCCCGACAGGGCCCTGTAGAGCCCGACAGAGCCCAGTAGAGCCCGACAGGGCCCGACAGAGCCCGACAGGGCCCGACAAAGCCCGACAGAACCCGACAGGGCCCGACAGAGCCCGACAGAGCCCGACAGGGCCCGACAGGGCCCGACAGAGCCCGACAGGGCCCGACAGGGCCCGACAGAGCCCGACAGAGCCCAGTAGAGCCCGACAGAGCCCGACAGAGCCCGACAGAGCCCGACAGGGCCCAGTAGAGCCCAGTAGAGCCCGACAGAGCCCAGTAGAGCCCGACAGAGCCCGACAGAGCCCGACAGGGCCCGACAGGTCCCGACAGAGCCCGACAGGGCCCGACAGAGCCCGACAGGGCCCAGTAGAGCCCGACAGAGCCCGACAGAGCCCAGTAGAGCCCGACAGAGCCCGACAGATCCCGACAGAGCCCGACAGGGCCCGACAGGGCCAGACAGGGCCCGACAGAGCCCGACAGGGCCCGACAGAGCCCGACATAGCCCGACAGAGCCCATTAGAGCCCGACAGAGCCCGACAGAGCCCGACAGGGCCCGACAGAGCCCGACAGAGCCCGACATAGCCCGACAGAGCTCATTAGAGCCCGACAGAGCCCGACAGAGCCCGACAGGGCCCGACAGAGCCCGACAGAGCCCGACAGAGCCTGACAGAGCCCAGTAGAGCCCAGTAGAGCCCGACAGAGCCCGACAGAGCCCAGTAGAGCCCAGTAGAGCCCGACAGAGCCCGACAGAGCCCGACAGAGCCCGACAGAGCCCGACAGGGCCCGACAGAGCCCGACAGAGCCCGACAGTGCCCGACAGGGCCCAGTAGAGCCCGACAGAGCCCGACAGAGCCCGACAGAGCCCGACAGGGCCCGACAGAGCCCGACAGAGCCCGACAGGGCCCGACAGAGCCCAGTAGAGCCCGACAGAGCCCGACAGAGCCCGACAGAGCCCGACAGAACCCGACAGAGCCCGACAGAGCCCAGTAGAGCCCGACAGAGCCCGACAGAGCCCGACAGAGCCCGACAGGGCCCGACAGGGCCCGACAGGGCCCAGTAGAGCCCGACAGAGCCCGACAGAGCCCGACAGGGCCCGACAGGGCCCAGTAGAGCCCGACAGAGCCCGACAGAGCCCGACAGAGCCCGACAGAACCCGACAGAGCCCGACAGAGCCCGACAGAGCCCAGTAGAGCCCGACAGAGCCCGACAGAGCCCGACAGAGCCCGACAGGGCCCGACAGGGCCCGACAGAGCCCGACAGAGCCCGACAGGGCCCGACAGAGCCTGACAGAGCCCGACAGGACCCAGTAGAGCCCGACAGAGCCCGACAGAGCCCGACAGAGCCCGATAGAGCCCGACAGAGCCCAGTAGAGCCCGACAGAGCCCGACAGAGCCCGACAGGGCCCGACAGAGCCCGACAGAGCCCGACAGGGCCCGACAGAGCCCGACAGAGCCCGACAGAGCCCGACAGAGCCCGACAGAATCCGACAGGGCCCAGTAGAGCCCTACAGAGCCCGACAGGGCCCAGTAGAGCCCGACAGAGCCCGACAGAGCCCGACAGGGCCCGACAGGGCCCGACAGAGCCCGACAGAGCCCGACAGGGCCCAGTAGAGCCCGACAGAGCCCGACAGGGCCCGACAGAGCCCGACAGAGCCCGACAGAGCCCGACAGGGCCCGACAGAGCCCGAGAGGGACCGACAGGGCCCGACAGGGACCGACAGGGCCCAGTAGAGCCCGACAGAGCCCGACAGAGCCCGACAGAACACGACAGGGCCCAGTAGAGCCCGACAGAGCCCGACAGAGCCCGACAGAGCCCGACAGGGCCCGACAGGGCCCAGTAGAGCCCGACAGAGCCCGACAGAGCCCGACAGAGCCCGACAGGGTCCGACAGGGCCCAGTAGAGCCCGACAGAGCCCGACAGAGCCCGACAGAGCCCGACAGGGCCCGACAGGGCCCAGTAGAGCCCGACAGAGCCCGACAGAGCCCGACAGAGCCCGACAGAACCCGACAGAGCCCGACAGAGACCAGTAGAGCCCGACAGAGCCCGACAGAGCCCGACAGAGCCCGACAGGGCCCGACAGGGCCCGACAGGGCCCAGTAGAGCCCGACAGAGCCCGACAGAGCCCGACAGAGCCCAACAGGGCCCAGTAGAGCCCGACAAAGCCCGACAGAGCCCAGTAGAGCCCAGTAGAGCCCGACAGAGCCCGACAGAGCTTGACAGAGCCCGACAGAACCCGACAGAGCCCGACAGAGACCAGTTGAGCCCGACAGAGCCCGACAGAGCCCGACAGAGCCCGACAGGGCCCGACAGGGCCCGACAGGGCCCAGTAGAGCCCGACAGGGCCCGACAGAGCCCGACAGAGCCCGACAGAGCCCAGTAGAGCCCGACAGAGCCCGACAGAGCCCGACAGAGCCCGACAGGCCCGACAGAGCCCGACAGAGCCCGACAGGGCCCGACAGAGCCCAGTAGAGCCCGACAGAGCCCGACAGAGCCCGACAGAGCCCGACAGGGCCCGACAGGGCCCGACAGGGCCCGACAGGGCCCGACAGAGCCCGACAGGGACCAGTAGAGCCCGACAGAGCACGACAGAACCCGACAGAGCCCGACAGAGTCCGACAGAGCCCGACAGGGCCCGACAGGGCCCAGTAGAGCCCGACAGAGCCCGACAGAGCCCGACAGGGCCCGACAGGGCCCAGTAGAGCCCGACAGAGCCCGACAGAGCCCGACAGAACCCGACAGAGCCCGACAGAGCCCGACAGAGCCCAGTAGAGCCCGACAGAGCCCGACAGAGCCGACAGAGCCCGACAGGGCCCGACAGGGCCCGACAGAGCCCGACAGGGCCCGACAGAGCCCGACAGAGCCCGACAGAGCCCGACAGGGCCCGACAGAGCCTGACAGAGCCCGACAGGGCCCAGTAGAGCCCGACAGAGCCCGACAGAGCCCGACAGAGCCCGATAGAGCCCGATAGAGCCCGACAGAGCCCAGTAGAGCCCGACAGAGCCCGACAGAGCCCGACAGAGCCCGACAGGGCCCGACAGAGCCCGACAGGGCCCGACAGGGCCCGACAGAGCCCGACAGAGCCCGACAGAGACCGACAGGGCCCGACAGAGCCCGACAGAACCCGACAGGGCCCAGTAGAGCCCGACAGAGCCCGACAGGGCCCAGTAGAGCCCGACAGAGCCCGACAGAGTCCGACAGGGCCCGACAGAGCCCGACAGAGCCCGACAGAGCCCGACAGGGCCCGACAGGGCCCAGTAGAGCCCCGACAGACCCGACAGGGCCCGACAGAGCCCGACAGAGCCCGACAGAGCCCGACAGAGCCCGACAGAGCCCAACAGAGCCCGACAGAGCCCGACAGGGCCCAGTAGAGCCCGACAGAGCCCGACAGGGCCCAACAGAACCCGACAGAGCCCGACAGAGCCCGACAGAGCGCGACAGGGCCCAGTAGAGCCCGACAGAGCCCGACAGAGCCCGACAGAGCCCAGTAGAGCCCGACAGAGCCCGACAGGGCCCGACAGAGCCCGACAGAGCCCGACAGGGCCCAACAGGGCCCGACAGAGCCCGACAGAGCCCGACAGGGCCCGACAGGGCCCAGTAGAGCCCGACAGAGCCCGACAGAGCCCGGTAGAGCCCGACAGAGCCCGACAGAGCCCGACAGGGCCCGACAGGGCCCAGTAGAGCCCGACAGAGCCCGACAGAGCCTGACAGAGCCCGACAGGGCCCGACAGAGCCCGACAGCGTCCGACAGGGCCCGACAGACCCCGACAGGGCCCTACAGAGCCCGACAGAGCCCGACAGGGCCCGACAGAGCCCGACAGAGCCCGACAGAGCCCAGTAGAGCCCGACAGAGCCCGACAGAGCCCGACAGAGCCCGACAGGGCCCGACAGAGCCCGACAGGGCCCGACAGGGCCCGACAGAGCCCGACAAAGCCCGACAGAGCCCGACAGGGCCCAGTAGAGCCCGACAGAGCCCGACAGAGCCCGACAGAGCCCAGTAGAGCCCGACAGAGCCCGACAGGGCCCGACAGGGCCCGACAGGGCCCAGTAGAGCCCGACAGAGCCCGACAGAGCCCGACAGGGCCCGACAGAGCCCGACACAGCCCGACAGGGCCCAGTAGAGCCCGACAGGGCCCGACAGAGCCCGACAGAGCCCGACAGGGCCCGAGAGGTCCCATTGGAGCCCGACAGAGCCCGACCGGGCCCGACAGAGCCCGACAGAGCCCGACAGGGCCCGACAGAGCCCGACAGAGCCCGACAGAGCCCGACAGGGCCGACTAGAGCCCGACAGATTCCGACAGAGCCCGACAGAGCCCGACAGGGCCCGACAGAGCCCGACAGAGCCCAACAGGGCCCGACAGAGCCCGACAGAGCCCAGTAGAGCCCGACAGAGCCCGACAGAGCCCGACAGAGCCCGACAGAGCCCAACAGGGCCCGACAGAGCCCGACAGAGCCCAGTAGAGCCCGAAAGAGCCCGACAGAGCCCGACAGAGCCCGACAGGGCCCGACAGAGCCCGAGAGGGACCGACAGGGCCCGACAGGGACCGACAGGGCCCAGTAGAGCCCGACAGAGCCCGACAGAGCCCGACAGAACACGACAGGGCCCAGTAGAGCCCGACAGAGCCCGACAGAGCCCGACAGAGCCCGACAGGGCCCGACAGGGCCCAGTAGAGCCCGACAGAGCCCGACAGAGCCCGACAGAGCCCGACAGGGTCCGACAGGGCCCAGTAGAGCCCGACAGAGCCCGACAGAGCCCGACAGAGCCCGACAGGGCCCGACAGGGCCCAGTAGAGCCCGACAGAGCCCGACAGAGCCCGACAGAGCCCGACAGAACCCGACAGAGCCCGACAGAGACCAGTAGAGCCCGACAGAGCCCGACAGAGCCCGACAGAGCCCGACAGGGCCCGACAGGGCCCGACAGGGCCCAGTAGAGCCCGACAGAGCCCGACAGAGCCCGACAGAGCCCGACAGAGCCCAACAGGGCCCAGTAGAGCCCGACAAAGCCCGACAGAGCCCAGTAGAGCCCAGTAGAGCCCGACAGAGCCCGACAGAGCTTGACAGAGCCCGACAGAACCCGACAGAGCCCGACAGAGACCAGTTGAGCCCGACAGAGCCCAACAGAGCCCGACAGAGCCCGACAGGGCCCGACAGGGCCCGACAGGGCCCAGTAGAGCCCGACAGGGCCCGACAGAGCCCGACAGAGCCCGACAGAGCCCAGTAGAGCCCGACAGAGCCCGACAGAGCCCGACAGAGCCCGACAGGGCCCGACAGAGCCCGACAGAGCCCGACAGGGCCCGACAGAGCCCAGTAGAGCCCGACAGAGCCCGACAGAGCCCGACAGAGCCCGACAGGGCCCGACAGAGCCCGACAGGGCCCGACAGGGCCCGACAGAGCCCGACAGGGACCAGTAGAGCACGACAGAGCACGACAGAACCCGACAGAGCCCGACAGAGTCCGACAGAGCCCGACAGGGCCCGACAGGGCCCAGTAGAGCCCGACAGAGCCCGACAGAGCCCGACAGGGCCCGACAGGGCCCAGTAGAACCCGACAGAGCCCGACAGAGCCCGACAGAACCCGACAGAGCCCGACAGAGCCCGACAGAGCCCAGTAGAGCCCGACAGAGCCCGACAGAGCCCGACAGGGCCCGACAGGGCCCGACAGAGCCCGACAGGGCCCGACAGAGCCCGACAGAGCCCGACAGAGCCCGACAGGGCCCGACAGAGCCTGACAGAGCCCGACAGGGCCCAGTAGAGCCCGACAGAGCCCGACAGAGCCCGACAGAGCCCGATAGAGCCCGATAGAGCCCGACAGAGCCCAGTAGAGCCCGACAGAGCCCGACAGAGCCCGACAGAGCCCGACAGGGCCCGACAGAGCCCGACAGGGCCCGACAGGGCCCGACAGAGCCCGACAGAGCCCGACAGAGACCGACAGGGCCCGACAGAGCCCGACAGAACCCGACAGGGCCCAGTAGAGCCCGACAGAGCCCGACAGGGCCCAGTAGAGCCCGACAGAGCCCGACAGAGCCCGACAGGGCCCGAGAGAGCCCGACAGAGCCCGACAGAGCCCGACAGGGCCCGACAGGGCCCAGTAGAGCCCGACAGAGCCCGACAGGGCCCGACAGAGCCCGACAGAGCCCGACAGAGCCCAACAGAGCCCGACAGAGCCCGACAGGGCCCAGTAGAGCCCGACAGAGCCCGACAGGGCCCAACAGAACCCGACAGAGCCCGACAGAGCCCGACAGAGCGCGACAGGGCCCAGTAGAGCCCGACAGAGCCCGACAGAGCCCGACAGAGCCCAGTAGAGCCCGACAGAGCCCGACAGGGCCCGACAGAGCCCGACAGAGCCCGACAGGGCCCGACAGGGCCCGACAGAGCCCGACAGAGCCCGACAGGGCCCGACAGGGCCCAGTAGAGCCCGACAGAGCCCGACAGAGCCCGGTAGAGCCCGACAGAGCCCGACAGAGCCCGACAGGGCCCGACAGGGCCCAGTAGAGCCCGACAGAGCCCGACAGAGCCTGACAGAGCCCGACAGGGCCCGACAGAGCCCGACAGAGTCCGACAGGGCCCGACAGACCCCGACAGGGCCCGACAGAGCCCGACAGAGCCCGACAGGGCCCGACAGAGCCCGACAGAGCCCGACAGAGCCCAGTAGAGCCCGACAGAGCCCGACAGAGCCCGACAGAGCCCGACAGGGCCCGACAGAGCCCGACAGGGCCCGACAGGGCCCGACAGAGCCCGACAAAGCCCGACAGAGCCCGACAGGGCCCAGTAGAGCCCGACAGAGCCCGACAGAGCCCGACAGAGCCCAGTAGAGCCCGACAGAGCCCGACAGGGCCCGACAGGGCCCGACAGGGCCCAGTAGAGCCCGACAGGGCCCGACAGAGCCCGACAGAGCCCGACAGAGCCCGACAGGGCCCGACAGAGCCCGACAGAGCCCGACAGAGCCCGACAGGGCCGACTAGAGCCCGACAGATTCCGACAGAGCCCGACAGAGCCCGACAGGGCCCGACAGAGCCCGACAGAGCCCAACAGGGCCCGACAGAGCCCGACAGAGCCCAGTAGAGCCCGACAGAGCCCGACAGAGCCCGACAGGGCCCAGTAGATCCCAGTAGAGCCCGACAGAGCCCAGTAGAGCCCGACAGAGCCCGACAGAGCCCGACAGGGCCCGACAGAGCCCGACAGAGCCCGACAGGCCCCGACAGAGCCCGACAGGGCCCAGTAGAGCCCGACAGAGCCCGACAGGGCCCGACAGAGCCCAGTAGAGCCCGACAGAGCCCGACAGAGCCCGACAGAGCCCGACAGAGCCCGACAGGGCCCGACAGAGCCCGACAGAGCCTGACAGAGCCCAGTAGAGCCCGACAGAGCCCGACAGGGCCCGACAGGGCCAGACAGGGCCCAGTAGAGCCTGACAGAGCCCGACAGAGCCCAGTAGAGCCCGACAGAGCCCGACAGAGCCCGACAGGGCCCGACAGGGCCCAGTAGAGCCCGACAGAGCCCGACAGAGCCCGACAGAGCCCGACAGGGCCCAGTAGAGCCCGACAGGGCCCGACAGAGCCCTACAGAGCCCGACAGGGCCCGACAGAGCCCGACAGAGTCCGACAGAGCCCGACAGGACCCAGCAGAGCCCGACAGAGCCCGACAGAGCCCGACAGAGCCCGACAGGGCCCGACAGAGCCCGACAGGGCCCGACAGAGCCCGACAGAGCCCGACAGGGCCCGACAGGGCCCAGTAGAGCCCGACAGAGCCCGACAGGGCCCGACAGAGCCCGACAGAGCCCGACAGGGCCCAGTAGAGCCCGATAGAGCCCGACAGAGCCCGACAGAACCCGACAGGGCCCGACAGAGCCCGACAGAGCCCGACAGGGCCCGACAGGGCCCGACAGAGCCCGACAGAGCCCGACAGGGCCCGACAGAGCCCGACAGAGCCCGACAGAGCCCAGTAGAGCCCGACAGAGCCCGACAGAGCCCGACAGAGCCCGACAGGGCCCAGTAGAGCCCAGTAGAGCCCGACAGAGCCCAGTAGAGCCCGACAGAGCCCGACAGAGCCCGACAGGGCCCGACAGGTCCCGACAGAGCCCGACAGGGCCCGACAGAGCCCGACAGGGCCCAGTAGAGCCCGACAGAGCCCGACAGAGCCCGACAGGGCCCGACAGGTCCCGACAGAGCCCGACAGGGCCCGACAGAGCCCGACAGGGCCCAGTAGAGCCCGACAGAGCCCGACAGAGCCCAGTAGAGCCCGACAGAGCCCGACAGATCCCGACAGAGCCCGACAGGGCCCGACAGGGCCAGACAGGGCCCGACAGAGCCCGACAGGGCCCGACAGAGCCCGACATAGCCCGACAGAGCCCATTAGAGCCCGACAGAGCCCGACAGAGCCCGACAGAGCCCGACAGGGCCCGACAGAGCCCGACAGAGCCCGACAGAGCCCGACAGAGCTCATTAGAGCCCGACAGAGCCCGACAGAGCCCGACAGGGCCCGACAGAGCCCGACAGAGCCCGACAGAGCCTGACAGAGCCCAGTAGAGCCCAGTAGAGCCCGACAGAGCCCGACAGAGCCCGCCAGAGCCCAGTAGAGCCCGACAGAGCCCGACAGAGCCCGACAGAGCCCGACAGGGCCCGACAGAGCCCGACAGAGCCCGACAGTGCCCGACAGGGCCCAGTAGAGCCCGACAGAGCCCGACAGAGCCCGACAGAGCCCGACAGGGCCCGACAGAGCCCGACAGAGCCCGACAGGGCCCGACAGAGCCCAGTAGAGCCCGACAGAGCCCGACAGAGCCCGACAGAGCCCGACAGAACCCGACAGAGCCCGACAGAGCCCAGTAGAGCCCGACAGAGCCCGACAGAGCCCGACAGAGCCCGACAGGGCCCGACAGGGCCCGACAGGGCCCAGTAGAGCCCGACAGAGCCCGACAGAGCCCGACAGGGCCCGACAGGGCCCAGTAGAGCCCGACAGAGCCCGACAGAGCCCGACAGAGCCCGACAGAACCCGACAGAGCCCGACAGAGCCCGACAGAGCCCAGTAGAGCCCGACAGAGCCCGACAGAGCCCGACAGAGCCCGACAGGGCCCGACAGGGCCCGACAGAGCCCGACAGAGCCCGACAGGGCCCGACAGAGCCTGACAGAGCCCGACAGGACCCAGTAGAGCCCGACAGAGCCCGACAGAGCCCGACAGAGCCCGATAGAGCCCGACAGAGCCCAGTAGAGCCCGACAGAGCCCGACAGAGCCCGACAGGGCCCGACAGAGCCCGACAGAGCCCGACAGGGCCCGACAGAGCCCGACAGAGCCCGACAGAGCCCGACAGAGCCCGACAGAATCCGACAGGGCCCAGTAGAGCCCTACAGAGCCCGACAGGGCCCAGTAGAGCCCGACAGAGCCCGACAGAGCCCGACAGGGCCCGACAGGCCCCGACAGAGCCCGACAGAGCCCGACAGGGCCCAGTAGAGCCCGACAGAGCCCGACAGGGCCCGACAGAGCCCGACAGAGCCCGACAGAGCCCGACAGGGCCCGACAGAGCCCGAGAGGGACCGACAGGGCCCGACAGGGACCGACAGGGCCCAGTAGAGCCCGACAGAGCCCGACAGAGCCCGACAGAACACGACAGGGCCCAGTAGAGCCCGACAGAGCCCGACAGAGCCCGACAGAGCCCGACAGGGCCCGACAGGGCCCAGTAGAGCCCGACAGAGCCCGACAGAGCCCGACAGAGACCGACAGGGCCCGACAGAGCCCGACAGAGCCCGACAGGGCCCGACAGGGCCCAGTAGAGCCCGACAGAGCCCGACAGGGCCCAACAGAGCCCGACAGAGCCCGACAGAGCCCAATTGAGCCCGACAGAGCCCGACAGAGCCCGACAGAGCCCGACAGGGCACGACAGAGCCCGACAGAGCCCGACAGGGCCCGACAGAGCCCGACAGGGCCCAGTAGAGCCCGACAGAGCCCGACAGAGCCCGACAGAGCCCAGTAGAGCCCGATAGAGCCCGACAGAGCCCGACAGAGCCCGACAGGGCCCGACAGAGCCCGACAGGGCCCAGTAGAGCCCGACAGAGCCCGACAGAGCCCGACAGAGCCCAGTAGAGCCCGACAGAGCCCGACAGGGCCCGACAGGGCGCGACAGAGCCCGACAGAGCCTGACAGGGCCCGACAGGGCCCAGTAGAGCCCGACAGAGCCCGACAGAGCCTGACAGAGCCCAGTAGAGCCCAGTAGAGCCCGACAGAGCCCGACAGAGCCCGACAGAGCCCGACAGGGCCCGACAGAGCCCGACAGAGCCTGACAGGGCCCGACAGGGCCCAGTAGAGCCCGACAGAGCCCGACAGAGCCTGACAGAGCCCGACAGGGCCCGACAGGGCCCAGAAGAGCCCGACAGAGCCCGACAGAGCCCGACAGAGCCCGACAGGGCCCAGTAGAGCCCGACAGAGCCCGACAGAGCCCGACAGAGCCCGACAGGGCCCGACAGGGCCCAGTAGAGCCCGACAGAGCCCGACAGGGCCCGACAGAGCCCGACAGAGCCCGACAGAGCCCGACAGGGCCCGACAGGGCCCGACAGAGCCCAGTTTAGCCCAGTAGAGCCCGACAGAGCCCGACAGAGCCCGACAGGGCCCGACAGGGCCCAGTAGAGCCCGACAGAGCCCGACAGGGCCCGACAGAGCCCGACAGAGCCCGACAGGGCCCGACAGAGCCCGACAGAGTCCGACAGAGCCCGACAGAGCCCGACAGGGCTCAGAAGAGTCCGACAGAGCCCGACAGAGCCCGACAGAGCCCGACAGAGCCCGACAGGGCCCGACAGAGCCCGACAGAGCCCGACAGGGCCCGACAGAGCCCGACAGAGCCTGACAGGGCCCGACAGGGCCCAGTAGAGCCCGACAGAGCCCGACAGAGCCTGACAGAGCCCGACAGGGCCCGACAGAGCCCGACAGAGCCCGACAGGGCCCAGAAGAGCCCGACAGAGGCCGACAGAGCCCGACAGAGCCCGACAGAGCCCGACAGGGCCCAGTAGAGCCCGACAGAGCCCGACAGAGCCCGACAGAGCCCGACAGGGCCCGACAGGGCCCGACAGGGCCCAATAGAGCCCGACAGAGCCCGACAGGGCCCGACAGAGCCCGACAGGGCCCGACAGGGCCCGACAGATCCCAGTTTAGCCCAGTAGAGCCCGACAGAGCCCGACAGAGCCCGACAGGGCCCGACAGGGCCCAGTAGAGCCCGACAGAGCCCGACAGGGCCCGACAGAGCCCGACAGAGCCCGACAGGGCCCGACAGAGCCCGACAGAGTCCGACAGAGCCCGACAGGACCCAGCAGAGCCCGACAGAGCCCGACAGAGCCCGACAGAGCCCGACAGGGCCCGACAGAGCCCGACAGAGCCCGACAGGGCCCGACAGGGCCCAGTAGAGCCCGACAGAGCCCGATAGGGCCCGACAGAGCCCGACAGGGCCCGACAGAGCCCGACAGAGCCCGACAGAGCCCGACAGGGCCCAGTAGAGCCCGACAGAGCCCGACAGAGCCCGAAAGAACCCGAGAGGGCCCGACAGAGCCCGACAGAGCCCGACAGGGCCCGACAGGGCCCGACAGAGCCCGACAGAGCCCGACAGAGCCCGACAGGGCCCAGTAGAGCCCAGTAGAGCCCGACAGAGCCCAGTAGAGCCCGACATAGCCCGACAGAGCCCGACAGGGCCCGACAGGGCCCGACAGAGCCCGACAGAGCCCGACAGGGCCCGACAGAGCCCGACAGAGCCCAGTAGAGCCCGACAGAGCCCGACATAGCCCGACAGAGCCCGACAGGGCCCGACAGAGCCCGACAGAGCCCGACAGGGCCCGACAGAGCCCGACAGAGCCTGACAGAGCCCAGTAGAGCCCGACAGAGCCCGACAGGGCCCGACAGGGCCCGACAGGGCCCAGTAGAGCCCGACAGAGCCCGACAGAGCCCGACAGAGCCCGACAGGGCCCGACAGAGCCCGACAGGGCCCGACAGGGCCCAGTAGAGCCCGACAGAGCCCGACAGGGCCCGACAGAGCCCAGTAGAGCCCGACAGAGCCCGACAGAGCCCGACAGAGCCCGACAGAGACCAGTAGAGCCCGACAGAGCCCGACAGGGCCCGACAGAGCCCAGTAGAGCCCGACAGAGCCCGACAGAGCCCGACAGAGCCCGACAGAGCCCGACAGGGCCCGATAGAGCCCAGTAGAGCCCGACAGAGCCCAGTAGAGCCCGACAGAGCCCGACAGAGCCCGACAGAGCCCGACAGGGCCCGACAGGGCCCGACAGGGCCCGACAGAGCCCGACAGAACCCGACAGAGCCCGACAGAGCCCGACAGGGCCCGACAGAGCCTGACAGAGACCGACAGGGCCCAGTAGAGCCCGACAGAGCCCGACAGAGCCCGACAGAGCCCGACAGAGCCCGACAGAACCCGACAGAGCCCGACAGAGACCAGTTGAGCCCGACAGAGCCCGACAGAGCCCGACAGAGCCCGACAGGGCCCGACAGGGCCCAGTAGAGCCCGACAGAGCCCGACAGAGCCCGACAGAGCCTGACAGAGCCCAGTAGAGCCCGACAGAGCCCGACAGAGCCCAACAGAGCCCGACAGAGCCCGACAGAGCCCAATTGAGCCCGACAGAGCCCGACAGAGCCCGACAGAGCCCGACAGGGCACGACAGAGCCCGACAGAGCCCGACAGGGCCCGACAGAGCCCGACAGGGCCCAGTAGAGCCCGACAGAGCCCGACAGAGCCCGACAGAGCCCAGTAGAGCCCGACAGAGCCCGACAGAGCCCGACAGAGCCCGACAGGGCCCGACAGAGCCCGACAGGGCCCAGCAGAGCCCGACAGAGCCCGACAGAGCCCGACAGAGCCCAGTAGAGCCCGACAGAGCCCGACAGGGCCCGACAGGGCGCGACAGAGCCCGACAGAGCCTGACAGGGCCCGACAGGGCCCAGTAGAGCCCGACAGAGCCCGACAGAGCCTGACAGAGCCCAGTAGAGCCCAGTAGAGCCCGACAGAGCCCGACAGAGCCCGACAGAGCCCGACAGGGCCCGACAGAGCCCGACAGAGCCTGACAGGGCCCGACAGGGCCCAGTAGAGCCCGACAAAGCCCGACAGAGCCTGACAGAGCCCGACAGGGCCCGACAGGGCCCAGAAGAGCCCGACAGAGCCCGACAGAGCCCGACAGAGCCCGACAGGGCCCAGTAGAGCCCGACAGAGCCCGACAGAGCCCGACAGAGCCCGACAGGGCCCGACAGGGCCCAGTAGAGCCCGACAGAGCCCGACAGGGCCCGACAGAGCCCGACAGAGCCCGACAGAGCCCGACAGGGCCCGACAGAGCCCAGTCTAGCCCAGTAGAGCCCGACAGAGCCCGACAGAGCCCGACAGGGCCCGACAGGGCCCAGTAGAGCCCGACAGAGCCCGACAGGGCCCGACAGAGCCCGACAGAGCCCGACAGGGCCCGACAGAGCCCGACAGAGTCCGACAGAGCCCGACAGAGCCCGACAGGGCTCAGAAGAGCCCGACAGAGCCCGACAGAGCCCGACAGAGCCCGACAGGGCCCGACAGAGCCCGACAGAGCCCGACAGGGCCCGACAGAGCCCGACAGAGCCTGACAGGGCCCGACAGGGCCCAGTAGAGCCCGACAGAGCCCGACAGAGCCTGACAGAGCCCGACAGGGCCCGACAGAGCCCGACAGAGCCCGACAGGGCCCAGAAGAGCCCGACAGAGGCCGACAGAGCCCGACAGAGCCCGACAGAGCCCGACAGGGCCCAGTAGAGCCCGACAGAGCCCGACAGAGCCCGACAGAGCCCGACAGGGCCCGACAGGGCCCGACAGGGCCCAATAGAGCCCGACAGAGCCCGACAGGGCCCGACAGAGCCCGACAGGGCCCGACAGGGCCCGACAGATCCCAGTTTAGCCCAGTAGAGCCCGACAGAGCCCGACAGAGCCCGACAGGGCCCGACAGGGCCCAGTAGAGCCCGACAGAGCCCGACAGGGCCCGACAGAGCCCGACAGAGCCCGACAGGGCCCGACAGAGCCCGACAGAGTCCGACAGAGCCCGACAGGACCCAGCAGAGCCCGACAGAGCCCGACAGAGCCCGACAGAGCCCGACAGGGCCCAGTAGAGCCCGACAGAGCCCGACAGAGCCCGACAGAGCCCGACAGGGCCCGACAGGGCCCAGTAGAGCCCGACAGAGCCCGACAGGGCCCGACAGAGCCCGACAGAGCCCGACAGAGCCCGACAGGGCCCGACAGGGCCCGACAGAGCCCAGTTTAGCCCAGTAGAGCCCGACAGAGCCCGACAGAGCCCGACAGGGCCCGACAGGGCCCAGTAGAGCCCGACAGAGCCCGACAGGGCCCGACAGAGCCCGACAGAGCCCGACAGGGCCCGACAGAGCCCGACAGAGTCCGACAGAGCCCGACAGAGCCCGACAGGGCTCAGAAGAGTCCGACAGAGCCCGACAGAGCCCGACAGAGCCCGACAGAGCCCGACAGGGCCCGACAGAGCCCGACAGAGCCCGACAGGGCCCGACAGAGCCCGACAGAGCCTGACAGGGCCCGACAGGGCCCAGTAGAGCCCGACAGAGCCCGACAGAGCCTGACAGAGCCCGACAGGGCCCGACAGAGCCCGACAGAGCCCGACAGGGCCCAGAAGAGCCCGACAGAGGCCGACAGAGCCCGACAGAGCCCGACAGAGCCCGACAGGGCCCGACAGGGCCCGACAGGGCCCAATAGAGCCCGACAGAGCCCGACAGGGCCCGACAGAGCCCGACAGGGCCCGACAGGGCCCGACAGATCCCAGTTTAGCCCAGTAGAGCCCGACAGAGCCCGACAGAGCCCGACAGGGCCCGACAGGGCCCAGTAGAGCCCGACAGAGCCCGACAGGGCCCGACAGAGCCCGACAGAGCCCGACAGGGCCCGACAGAGCCCGACAGAGTCCGACAGAGCCCGACAGGACCCAGCAGAGCCCGACAGAGCCCGACAGAGCCCGACAGAGCCCGACAGGGCCCGACAGAGCCCGACAGAGCCCGACAGGGCCCGACAGGGCCCAGTAGAGCCCGACAGAGCCCGATAGGGCCCGACAGAGCCCGACAGGGCCCGACAGAGCCCGACAGAGCCCGACAGAGCCCGACAGGGCCCAGTAGAGCCCGACAGAGCCCGACAGAGCCCGACAGAACCCGACAGGGCCCGACAGAGCCCGACAGAGCCCGACAGGGCCCGACAGGGCCCGACAGAGCCCGACAGAGCCCGACAGAGCCCGACAGGGCCCAGTAGAGCCCAGTAGAGCCCGACAGAGCCCAGTAGAGCCCGACATAGCCCGACAGAGCCCGACAGGGCCCGACAGGGCCCGACAGAGCCCGACAGAGCCCGACAGGGCCCGACAGAGCCCGACAGAGCCCAGTAGAGCCCGACAGAGCCCGACATAGCCCGACAGAGCCCGACAGGGCCCGACAGAACCCGACAGAGCCCGACAGGGCCCGACAGAGCCCGACAGAGCCTGACAGAGCCCAGTAGAGCCCGACAGAGCCCGACAGGGCCCGACAGGGCCCGACAGGGCCCAGTAGAGCCCGACAGAGCCCGACAGAGCCCGACAGAGCCCGACAGGGCCCGACAGAGCCCGACAGGGCCCGACAGGGCCCAGTAGAGCCCGACAGAGCCCGACAGGGCCCGACAGAGCCCAGTAGAGCCCGACAGAGCCCGACAGAGCCCGACAGAGCCCGACAGAGACCAGTAGAGCCCGACAGAGCCCGACAGGGCCCGACAGAGCCCAGTAGAGCCCGACAGAGCCCGACAGAGCCCGACAGAGCCCGACAGAGCCCGACAGGGCCCGATAGAGCCCAGTAGAGCCCGACAGAGCCCAGTAGAGCCCGACAGAGCCCGACAGAGCCCGACAGAGCCCGACAGGGCCCGACAGGGCCCGACAGGGCCCGACAGAGCCCGACAGAACCCGACAGAGCCCGACAGAGCCCGACAGGGCCCGACAGAGCCTGACAGAGACCGACAGGGCCCAGTAGAGCCCGACAGAGCCCGACAGAGCCCGACAGAGCCCGACAGAGCCCGACAGAACCCGACAGAGCCCGACAGAGACCAGTTGAGCCCGACAGAGCCCGACAGAGCCCGACAGAGCCCGACAGGGCCCGACAGGGCCCAGTAGAGCCCGACAGAGCCCGACAGAGCCCGACAGAGCCTGACAGAGCCCAGTAGAGCCCGACAGAGCCCGACAGAGCCCAACAGAGCCCGACAGAGCCCGACAGAGCCCAATTGAGCCCGACAGAGCCCGACAGAGCCCGACAGAGCCCGACAGGGCACGACAGAGCCCGACAGAGCCCGACAGGGCCCGACAGAGCCCGACAGGGCCCAGTAGAGCCCGACAGAGCCCGACAGAGCCCGACAGAGCCCAGTAGAGCCCGACAGAGCCCGACAGAGCCCGACAGAGCCCGACAGGGCCCGACAGAGCCCGACAGGGCCCAGTAGAGCCCGACAGAGCCCGACAGAGCCCGACAGAGCCCAGTAGAGCCCGACAGAGCCCGACAGGGCCCGACAGGGCGCGACAGAGCCCGACAGAGCCTGACAGGGCCCGACAGGGCCCAGTAGAGCCCGACAGAGCCCGACAGAGCCTGACAGAGCCCAGTAGAGCCCAGTAGAGCCCGACAGAGCCCGACAGAGCCCGACAGAGCCCGACAGGGCCCGACAGAGCCCGACAGAGCCTGACAGGGCCCGACAGGGCCCAGTAGAGCCCGACAGAGCCCGACAGAGCCTGACAGAGCCCGACAGGGCCCGACAGGGCCCAGAAGAGCCCGACAGAGCCCGACAGAGCCCGACAGAGCCCGACAGGGCCCAGTAGAGCCCGACAGAGCCCGACAGAGCCCGACAGAGCCCGACAGGGCCCGACAGGGCCCAGTAGAGCCCGACAGAGCCCGACAGGGCCCGACAGAGCCCGACAGAGCCCGACAGAGCCCGACAGGGCCCGACAGGGCCCGACAGAGCCCAGTCTAGCCCAGTAGAGCCCGACAGAGCCCGACAGAGCCCGACAGGGCCCGACAGGGCCCAGTAGAGCCCGACAGAGCCCGACAGGGCCCGACAGAGCCCGACAGAGCCCGACAGGGCCCGACAGAGCCCGACAGAGTCCGACAGAGCCCGACAGAGCCCGACAGGGCTCAGAAGAGCCCGACAGAGCCCGACAGAGCCCGACAGAGCCCGACAGAGCCCGACAGGGCCCGACAGAGCCCGACAGAGCCCGACAGGGCCCGACAGAGCCCGACAGAGCCTGACAGGGCCCGACAGGGCCCAGTAGAGCCCGACAGAGCCCGACAGAGCCTGACAGAGCCCGACAGGGCCCGACAGAGCCCGACAGAGCCCGACAGGGCCCAGAAGAGCCCGACAGAGGCCGACAGAGCCCGACAGAGCCCGACAGAGCCCGACAGGGCCCAGTAGAGCCCGACAGAGCCCGACAGAGCCCGACAGAGCCCGACAGGGCCCGACAGGGCCCGACAGGGCCCAATAGAGCCCGACAGAGCCCGACAGGGCCCGACAGAGCCCGACAGGGCCCGACAGGGCCCGACAGATCCCAGTTTAGCCCAGTAGAGCCCGACAGAGCCCGACAGAGCCCGACAGGGCCCGACAGGGCCCAGTAGAGCCCGACAGAGCCCGACAGGGCCCGACAGAGCCCGACAGAGCCCGACAGGGCCCGACAGAGCCCGACAGGGCCCGACAGAGCCCGACAGGACCCAGCAGAGCCCGACAGAGCCCGACAGAGCCCGACAGAGCCCGACAGGGCCCGACAGAGCCCGACAGAGCCCGACAGGGCCCGACAGGGCCCAGTAGAGCCCGACAGAGCCCGATAGGGCCCGACAGAGCCCGACAGGGCCCGACAGAGCCCGACAGAGCCCGACAGAGCCCGACAGGGCCCAGTAGAGCCCGACAGAGCCCGACAGAGCCCGACAGAACCCGACAGGGCCCGACAGAGCCCGACAGAGCCCGACAGGGCCCGACAGGGCCCGACAGAGCCCGACAGAGCCCGACAGAGCCCGACAGGGCCCAGTAGAGCCCAGTAGAGCCCGACAGAGCCCAGTAGAGCCCGACAGAGCCCGACAGAGCCCGACAGGGCCCGACAGAGCCCGACAGGGCCCGACAGGGCCCGACAGAGCCCGACAGAGCCCGACAGGGCCCGACAGAGCCCGACAGAGCCCAGTAGAGCCCGACAGAGCCCGACATAGCCCGACAGAGCCCGACAGGGCCCGACAGAGCCCGACAGAGCCCGACAGGGCCCGACAGAGCCCGACAGAGCCTGACAGAGCCCAGTAGAGCCCGACAGAGCCCGACAGGGCCCGACAGGGCCCGACAGGGCCCAGTAGAGCCCGACAGAGCCCGACAGAGCCCGACAGAGCCCGACAGGGCCCGACAGAGCCCGACAGGGCCCGACAGGGCCCAGTAGAGCCCGACAGAGCCCGACAGGGCCCGACAGAGCCCAGTAGAGCCCGACAGAGCCCGACAGAGCCCGACAGAGCCCGACAGAGACCAGTAGAGCCCGACAGAGCCCGACAGGGCCCGACAGAGCCCAGTAGAGCCCGACAGAGCCCGACAGAGCCCGACAGAGCCCGACAGAGCCCGACAGGGCCCAGTAGAGCCCAGTAGAGCCCGACAGAGCCCGACAGAGCCCGACAGAGCCCGACAGAGCCCGACAGGGCCCGACAGGGCCCGACAGGGCCCGACAGAGCCTGACAGAACCCGACAGAGCCCGACAGAGCCCGACAGGGCCCGACAGAGCCTGACAGAGACCGACAGGGCCCAGTAGAGCCCGACAGAGCCCGACAGAGCCCGACAGAGCCCGACAGAGCCCGACAGAGCCCGACAGGGCCCGACAGAGCCCAGTAGAGCCCAGTAGAGCCCGACAGAGCCCGACAGAGCCCGACAGAGCCCGACAGAACCCGACAGAGCCCGACAGAGACCAGTTGAGCCCGACAGAGCCCGACAGAGCCCGACAGAGCCCGACAGGGCCCGACAGGGCCCAGTAGAGCCCGACAGAGCCCGACAGAGCCCGACAGAGCCTGACAGAGCCCAGTAGAGCCCGACAGAGCCCGACAGAGCCCGACAGGGCCCGACAGGGCCCGACAGGGCCCGACAGAGCCCGACAGGGCCCGACAGAGCCCGACAGAGCCCGACAGAGCCCGACAGGGCCCGACAGGGCCCGACAGAGCCTGACAGGGCCCAGTAGAGCCCGACAGAGCCCGACAGAGCCCGACAGAGCCCGACAGAGCCCGACAGGGCCCGACAGGGCTCGACAGAGCCCGACAGAGCCCGACAGAGCCCGACAGGGCCCGACAGAGCCCAGTTTAGCCCAGTAGAGCCCGACAGAGCCCGACAGAGCCCGACAGGGCCCGACAGGGCCCGACAGGGCCCAGTAGAGCCCGACAGAGCCCGACAGGGCCCGACAGAGCCCGACAGAGCCCGACAGGGCCCGACAGAGCCCGACAGAACCCGACAGGGCCCAGTAGAGCCCGACAGAGCCCGACAGAGCCCGACAGAGCCCGACAGAGCCCGACAGGGCCCGACAGAGCCCGACAGGGACCGACAGGGCCCGACAGGGCCCGACAGGGACCGACAGGGCCCAGTAGAGCCCGACAGAGCCCGACAGAGCCCGACAGAGCCCGACAGAGCCCGACAGGGCCCAGTAGAGCCCGACAGAGCCCGACAGAGCCCGACAGAGCCCGACAGGGCCCGACAGGGCCCAGTAGAGCCCGACAGAGCCCGACAGAGCCCGACAGAGCCCAGTAGAGCCCGACAGAGCCCGACAGAGCCCGACAGGGCCCAGTAGAGCCCGACAGAGCCCGACAGAGCCCGACAGGGCCCGACAGGGCCCGACAGAGCCCGACAGAGCCCGACAGGGCCCGACAGAGCCCGACAGGGACCAGTAGAGCCCGACAGAGCCCGACAGAGCCCAGTAGAGCCCGACAGAGCCCGACAGAGCCCGACAGAGCCCGACAGGGCCCGACAGAGCCCGACAGAGCCCGACAGGGCCCGACAGAGCCCGACAGGGCCCAGTAGAGCCCGACAGAGCCCGACAGAGCCCGACAGAGCCCGACAGGGCCCGACAGAGCCCGACAGAGCCCGACAGAGCCCGACAGGGCCCAGTAGAGCCCGACAGAGTCCGACAGAGCCCGACAGAGCCCAGTAGAGCCCAACAGAGCCCGACAGAGCCCGACAGAGCCCGACAGAGCCCGACAGGGCCCAGTAGAGCCCGACAGAGCCCGACAGGTCCCGAAAGGGCCCGACAGGGCCCAGTAGAGCCCGACAGAGCCCGACAGAGCCCAGTAGAGCCCAGTAGAGCCCGACAGAGCCCGACAGAGCCCGACAGGGCCCGACAGAGCCCGAAAGGGCCCGACAGGGCCCAGTAGAGCCCGACAGAGCCCGACAGAGCCCGACAGAACCCGACAGGGCCCGACAGAGCCCGACAGAGCCCGACAGGGCCCGACAGGGCCCGACAGAGCCCGACAGAGCAGAGTAGAGCCCGACAGAGCCCGACAGACCCCGACAGAGCCCGACAGAGCCCGACAGGACCCAGTAGAGCCCAGTAGAGCCCGACAGAGCCCAGTAGAGCCCGACAGAGCCCGACAGAGCCCGACAGGGCCCGACAGGGCCCGACAGAGCCCGACAGAGCCCGACAGAGCCCGACAGGGCCCAGTAGAGCCCGACAGAGCCCGACAGAGCCCGACAGAGCCCAGTAGAGCCCGACAGAGCCCGACATAGCCCGACAGAGCCCGACAGGGCCCGACAGGGCCCGACAGAGCCCGACAGAGCCCAGTAGAGCCCGACAGAGCCCGACAGGGCCCGACAGGGCCCGACAGGGCCCAGTAGAGCCCGACAGAGCCCGACAGAGCCCAGTAGAGCCCAGTAGAGCCCGACAGAGCCCGACAGAGCCCGACAGAGCCCGACAGGGCCCGACAGAGCCCGACAGGGCCCGACAGGGCCCAGTAGAGCCCGACAGAGCCCGACAGAGCCCGACAGAGCCCGACAGGGCCCGACAGAGCCCGACAGAGCCCGACAGGGCCCGACAGAGCCCAGTAGAGCCCGACAGAGCCCGACAGAGCCCGACAGAGCCCGACAGAGCCCAGTAGAGCCCGACAGAGCCCGACAGGGCCCGACAGAGCCCGACAGGGCCCGACAGAGCCTTACAGAGCCTGACAGGGCCCAGTAGAGCCCGACAGAGCCCGCCAGAGCCCGACAGAGCCCGATAGAGCCCGATAGAGCCCAGTAGAGCCCGACAGAGCCCGACAGAGCCCGACAGAGCCCGACAGGGCCCGACAGAGCCCGACAGAGCCCGACAGGTCCCGACAGTGCCGACAGGGCCCGACAGAGCCCGACAGGGCCCAACAGAGCCCGACAGAACCCGACAGGGCCCAGTAGAGCCCGACAGAGCCCGACAGGGCCCAGTAGAGCCCGACAGAGCCCGACAGAGCCCGACAGAGCCCGACAGGGCCCTACAGAGCCTGACAGAGCCCGACAGTGCCCGACAGGGCCCAGTAGAGCCCGACAGAGCCCTACAGGGCCCGACAGAGCCCAACAGAGCCCGACAGAGCCCGACAGAGCCCGACAGGGCCCGACAGAGCCCGACAGAGCCCGACAGAGCCCGACAGGGCCCGACAGAGCCCGACAGGGACCGACAGGGCCCGACAGGGCCCGACAGGGACCGACAGGGCCCAGTAGAGCCCGACAGAGCCCGACAGAGCCCGACAGAGCCCGACAGAGCCCGACAGGGCCCAGTAGAGCCCGACAGAGCCCGACAGAGCCCGACAGAGCCCGACAGGGCCCGACAGGGCCCAGTAGAGCCCGACAGAGCCCGACAGAGCCCGACAGAGCCCAGTAGAGCCCGACAGAGCCCGACAGAGCCCGACCTGGCCCAGTAGAGCCCGACAGAGCCCGACAGAGCCCGACAGGGCCCGACAGGGCCCGACAGAGCCCGACAGAGCCCGACAGGGCCCGACAGAGCCCGACAGGGACCAGTAGAGCCCGACAGAGCCCGACAGAGCCCAGTAGAGCCCGACAGAGCCCGACAGAGCCCGACAGAGCCCGACAGGGCCCGACAGAGCCCGACAGAGCCCGACAGGGCCCGACAGAGCCCGACAGGGCCCAGTAGAGCCCGACAGAGCCCGACAGAGCCCGACAGAGCCCGACAGGGCCCGACAGAGCCCGACAGAGCCCGACAGAGCCCGACAGGGCCCAGTAGAGCCCGACAGAGTCCGACAGAGCCCGACAGAGCCCAGTAGAGCCCAACAGAGCCCGACAGAGCCCGACAGAGCCCGACAGAGCCCGACAGGGCCCAGTAGAGCCCGACAGAGCCCGACAGGGCCCGACAGGGCCCGACAGGGCCCAGTAGAGCCCGACAGAGCCCGACAGAGCCCAGTAGAGCCCAGTAGAGCCCGACAGAGCCCGACAGAGCCCGACAGAGCCCGACAGGGCCCGACAGAGCCCGACAGAGCCCGACAGGGCCCGACAGAGCCCGACAGAGCCCGACAGGGCCCAGTAGAGCCCGACAGAGCCCGACAGAGCCCGACAGAGCCCGACAGGGCCCGACAGAGCCCATTAGAGCCCGACAGAGCCCGACAGAGCCCGACAGAGCCCGACAGAGCCCGACAGAGCCCAGTAGAGCCCGACAGAGCCCGACAGAGCCCGACAGAGCCCGACAGGGCCCGACAGAGCCCGACAGAGCCCGACAGGGCCCGACAGAGCCCGACAGAGCCCGACACGGCCCGATAGAGCCCGACAGAGCCCAGTAGAGCCCGACAGAGCCCGACAGGGCCCGACAGGGCCCGATAGAGCCCGACAGAGCCCGACAGAGCCCGACAGGGCCCGACAGAGCCCGACAGGGCCCGACAGAGCCCGACAGAGCCCGACAGGGCCCGACAGGGCCCGACAGAGCCCAGTTTAGCCCAGTAGAGCCCGACAGAGCCCGACAGGGCCCGACAGAGCCCGACAGAGCCCGACAGAGCCCGACAGAGCCCGACAGGGCCCAGTAGAGCCCGACAGAGCCCGACAGGGCCCGACAGGGCCCGACAGGGCCCAGTAGAGCCCGACAGAGCCCGACAGAGCCCAGTAGAGCCCAGTAGAGCCCGACAGAGCCCGACAGAACCCGACAGAGCCCGACAGGGCCCGACAGAGCCCGACAGAGCCCGACAGGGCCCGACAGAGCCCGAAAGGGCCCGACAGGGCCCAGTAGAGCCCGACAGAGTCCGACAGAGCCCGACAGAGCCCGACAGGGCCCGACAGAGCCCAACAGAGCCCGACAGGGCCCGACAGAGCCCATTAGAGCCCGACAGAGCCCGACAGAGCCCGACAGAGCCCGACAGAGCCCAGTAGAGCCCGACAGAGCCCGACAGAGCCCGACAGAGCCCGACAGGGCCCGACAGAGCCCGACAGAGCCCGACAGGGCCCGACAGAGCCCGACAGAGCCCGACAGGGCCCGATAGAGCCCGACAGAGCCCAGTAGAGCCCGACAGAGCCCGACAGGGCCCGACAGGTCCCGATAGAGCCCGACAGAGCCCGACAGAACCCGACAGGGCCCGACAGAGCCCGACAGGGCCCGACAGAGCCCGACAGAGCCCGACAGGGCCCGACAGGGCCCGACAGAGCCCAGTTTAGCCCAGTAGAGCCCGACAGAGCCCGACAGAGCCCGACAGAGCCCGAGAGGGCCCGACAGGGCCCGACAGAGCCCAGTTTAGCCCAGTAGAGCCCGACAGAGCCCGACAGGGCCCGACAGAGCCCGACAGAGCCCGACAGGGCCCGACAGAGCCCGACAGAGCCCGACAGGGCCCGACAGGGCCCGACAGAGCCCGACAGGGCCCAGTAGAGCCCGACAGAGCCCGACAGAGCCCGACAGAGCCCGACAGGGCCCGACAGAGCCCGACAGGGCCCGACAGGGCCCGACAGAGCCCGACAGGGCCCAGTAGAGCCCGACAGAGCCCGACAGGGCCCGACAGAGCCCGACAGAGCCCGACAGGGCCCGACAGAGCCCGACAGAGCCCGACAGAGCCCGACAGGGCCCAGTAGAGCCCGACAGAGCCCGACAGAGCCCGACAGAGCCCGACAGGGCCCAGTAGAGCCCAGTAGAGCCCGACAGAGCCCAGTAGAGCCCGACAGAGCCCAGTAGAGCCCGACAGAGCCCGACAGAGCCCGACAGAGCCCGACAGAGCCCGACAGGGCCCAGTAGAGCCCAGTAGAGCCCGACAGAGCCCAGTAGAGCCCGACAGAGCCCGACAGAGCCCGACAGAGCCCGACAGGGCCCGACAGAGCCCGACAGAGCCCGACAGAGCCCGACAGGGCCCGACAGGGCCCAGTAGAGCCCGACAGAGCCCGACAGAGCCCGACAGAGCCCAGTAGAGCCCGACATAGCCCGACAGAGCCCGACAAGGCCCGACAGGGCCCAGTAGAGCCCGACAGAGCCCGACAGAGCCCGACAGAGCCCAGTAGAGCCCGACAGAGCCCGACATAGCCCGACAGAGCCCGACAGGGCCCGACAGAGCCGGACAGAGCCCGACATGGCCCGACAGAGCCCGACAGAGCCTGACAGAGCCCAGTAGAGCCCGACAGAGCCCGACAGGTCCCGACAGGGCCCGACAGGGCCCAGTAGAGCCCGACAGAGCCCGACAGAGCCCAGTAGAGCCCAGTAGAGCCCGACAGGGCCCGACAGAGCCCGACAGAGCCCGACAGGGCCCGACAGAGCCCGACAGAGCCCGACAGGGCCCGACAGAGCCCGACAGGGCCCGACAGGGCCCAGTAGAGCCCGACAGAGCCCGACAGAGCCCGACAGGGCCCGACAGAGCCCGACAGAGCCCGACAGAGCCCGACAGGGCCCGACAGAGCCCAGTAGAGCCCGACAGAGCCCGACAGAGCCCGACAGAGCCCGACAGAGCCCGACAGAGCCCAGTAGAGCCCGACAGAGCCCGACAGAGCCCGACAGAGCCCGACAGGGCCCGACAGGGCCCGACAGGGCCCAGTAGAGCCCGACAGAGCCCGACAGAGCCCGACAGAGCCCGACAGAGCCCGACAGGGCCCAGTAGAGCCCAGTAGAGCCCGACAGAGCCCAGTAGAGCCCGACAGAGCCCGACAGAGCCCGACAGAGCCCGATAGGGCCCGACAGGGCCCGACAGGGCCCGACAGAGCCCGACAGAGCCCGACAGGGCCCGACAGAGCCTGACAGAGACCGACAGGGCCCAGTAGAGCCCGACAGGGCCCGACAGAGCCCGACAGAGCCCGACAGAGCCCGACAGGGCCCGACAGGGCCCGACAGAGCCCGACAGAGCCCGACAGGGCCCAGTAGAGCCCGACAGAGCCCGACAGAGCCCAGTAGAGCCCAGTAGAGCCCGACAGAGCTCGACAGAGCCCGACAGAGCCCGACAGAACCCGACAGAGACCAGTTGAGCCCGACAGAGCCCGACAGAGCCCGACAGAGCCCAGTAGAGCCCGACCGAGCCCGACAGAGCCCGACAGAGCCCGACAGGGCCCGACAGAGCCCGACAGAGCCCGACAGGGCCCGACAGAGCCCAGTAGAGCCCGACAGAGCCCGACAGAGCCCGACAGAGCCCGACAGGGCCCAGTAGAGCCCAGTAGAGCCCGACAGAGCCCAGTAGAGCCCGACAGAGCCCGACATAGCCCGACAGAGCCCGACAGGGCCCGACAGGGCCCGACAGAGCCCGACAGAGCCCAGTAGAGCCCGACAGAGCCCGACAGGGCCCGACAGGGCCCGACAGGGCCCAGTAGAGCCCGACAGAGCCCGACAGAGCCCAGTAGAGCCCAGTAGAGCCCGACAGAGCCCGACAGAGCCCGACAGAGCCCGACAGGGCCCGACAGAGCCCGACAGGGCCCGACAGGGCCCAGTAGAGCCCGACAGAGCCCGACAGAGCCCGACAGAGCCCGACAGGGCCCGACAGAGCCCGACAGAGCCCGACAGGGCCCGACAGAGCCCAGTAGAGCCCGACAGAGCCCGACAGAGCCCGACAGAGCCCAGTAGAGCCCGACAGAGCCCGACAGAGCCCGACAGAGCCCGACAGGGCCCGACAGAGCCCGACAGAGCCCGACAGGGCCCAGTAGAGCCCAGTAGAGCCCGACAGAGCCCAGTAGAGCCCGACAGAGCCCGACAGAGCCCGACAGAGCCCGACAGGGCCCGACAGGGCCCGACAGGGCCCGACAGAGCCCGACAGGGCCCGACAGAACCCGACAGAGCCCGACAGAGCCCGACAGGGCCCGACAGAGCCTGACAGAGACCGACAGGGCCCAGTAGAGCCCGACAGAGCCCGACAGAGCCCGACAGAGCCCGACAGAACCCGACAGAGCCCGACAGAGCCCGACAGAGCCCGACAGGGCCCGACAGGGCCCGACAGAGCCCGACAGAGCCCGACAGGGCCCGACAGAGCCCGACAGGGCCCGACAGAGCCCAGTAGAGCCCGACAGAGCCCGACAGAGCCCGACACAGCCCGACAGGGCCCGACAGAGCCCGACAGGGCCCGACAGGGCCCAGTAGAGCCCGACAGAGCCCGACAGAGCCCGACAGAACCCGACAGAGCCCGACAGAGTCCGACAGAGCCCAGTAGAGCCCGACAGAGCCCGACAGAGCCCGACAGAGCCCGACAGAGCCCGACAGGGCCCAGTAGAGCCCGACAGAGCCCGACAGAGCCCGACAGGGCCCGACAGGGCCCAGTAGAGCCCGACAGAGCCCGACAGAGCCCGACAGAGCCCGACAGAGCCCAGTAGAGCCCGACAGAGCCCGACAGAGCCCGACAGAGCCCGACAGGGACCGACAGGGCCCGACAGAGCCCGACAGGGCCCGACAGAGCCCGACAGGGCCCGACAGAGCCTGACAGAGCCTGACAGGGCCCAGTAGAGCCCGACAGAGCCCGACAGAGCCCGACAGAGCCCGATAGAGCCCGATAGAGCCCAGTAGAGCCCGACAGAGCCCGACAGAGCCCGACAGAGCCCGACAGAGCCCGACAGGGCCCGACAGAGCCCGACAGAGCCCGACAGGTCCCGACAGTGCCGACAGGGCCCGACAGAGCCCGACAGGGCCCGACAGAGCCCGACAGAACCCGACAGGGCCCAGTAGAGCCCGACAGAGCCCGACAGGGCCCAGTAGAGCCCGACAGAGCCCGACAGAGCCCGACAGAGCCCGACAGGGCCCTACAGAGCCTGACAGAGCCCGACAGTGCCCGACAGGGCCCAGTAGAGCCCGACAGAGCCCGACAGGGCCCGACAGAGCCCGACAGAGCCCGACAGAGCCCGACAGAGCCCGACAGGGCCCGACAGAGCCCGACAGGGACCGACAGGGCCCGACAGGGACCGACAGGGCCCAGTAGAGCCCGACAGAGCCCGACAGAGCCCGACAGAACCCGACAGGGCCCAGTAGAGCCTGACAGAGCCCGACAGAGCCCGACAGAGCCCGACAGGGCCCGACAGGGCCCAGTAGAGCCCGACAGAGCCCGACAGAGCCCGACAGAGCCCGACAGGGCCCGACAGAGCCCGACAGAGCCCGACAGGGCCCAGTAGAGCCCGACAGAGCCCGACAGGGCCCAACAGAGCCCGACAGAGCCCGACAGAGCCCGACAGGGCCCGACAGAGCCCGACAGAGCCCGACAGAGCCCGACAGGGCCCGACAGAGCCCGACAGGGACCGACAGGGCCCGACAGGGCCCGACAGGGACCGACAGGGCCCAGTAGAGCCCGACAGAGCCCGACAGAGCCCGACAGAGCCCGACAGAGCCCGACAGGGCCCAGTAGAGCCCGACAGAGCCCGACAGAGCCCGACAGAGCCCGACAGGGCCCGACAGGGCCCAGTAGAGCCCGACAGAGCCCGACAGAGCCCGACAGAGCCCAGTAGAGCCCGACAGAGCCCGACAGAGCCCGACAGGGCCCAGTAGAGCCCGACAGAGCCCGACAGAGCCCGACAGGGCCCGACAGGGCCCGACAGAGCCCGACAGGGCCCGACAGAGCCCGACAGGGACCAGTAGAGCCCGACAGAGCCCGACAGAGCCCAGTAGAGCCCGACAGAGCCCGACAGAGCCCGACAGAGCCCGACAGGGCCCGACAGAGCCCGACAGAGCCCGACAGGGCCCGACAGAGCCCGACAGGGCCCAGTAGAGCCCGACAGAGCCCGACAGAGCCCGACAGGGCCCGACAGAGCCCGACAGAGCCCGACAGAGCCCGACAGGGCCCAGTAGAGCCCGACAGAGTCCGACAGAGCCCGACAGAGCCCAGTAGAGCCCAACAGAGCCCGACAGAGCCCGACAGAGCCCGACAGAGCCCGACAGGGCCCAGTAGAGCCCGACAGAGCCCGACAGGGCCCGACAGGGCCCGACAGGGCCCAGTAGAGCCCGACAGAGCCCGACAGAGCCCAGTAGAGCCCAGTAGAGCCCGACAGAGCCCGACAGAGCCCGACAGAGCCCGACAGGGCCCGACAGAGCCCGACAGAGCCCGACAGGGCCCGACAGAGCCCGAAAGGGCCCGACAGGGCCCAGTAGAGCCCGACAGAGCCCGACAGAGCCCGACAGAGCCCGACAGGGCCCGACAGAGCCCATTAGAGCCCGACAGAGCCCGACAGAGCCCGACAGAGCCCGACAGAGCCCAGTAGAGCCCGACAGAGCCCGACAGAGCCCGACAGAGCCCGACAGGGCCCGACAGAGCCCGACAGAGCCCGACAGAGCCCGACAGGGCCCGACAGAGCCCGACAGAGCCCGACACGGCCCGATAGAGCCCGACAGAGCCCAGTAGAGCCCGACAGAGCCCGACAGGGCCCGACAGGGCCCGATAGAGCCCGACAGAGCCCGACAGAGCCCGACAGGGCCCGACAGAGCCCGACAGGGCCCGACAGAGCCCGACAGAGCCCGACAGGGCCCGACAGGGCCCGACAGAGCCCAGTTTAGCCCAGTAGAGCCCGACAGAGCCCGACAGGGCCCGACAGAGCCCGACAGAGCCCGACAGAGCCCGACAGAGCCCGACAGGGCCCAGTAGAGCCCGACAGAGCCCGACAGGGCCCGACAGGGCCCAGTAGAGCCCGACAGAGCCCGACAGAGCCCAGTAGAGCCCAGTAGAGCCCGACAGAGCCCGACAGAGCCCGACAGAGCCCGACAGGGCCCGACAGAGCCCGACAGAGCCCGACAGGGCCCGACAGAGCCCGAAAGGGCCCGACAGGGCCCAGTAGAGCCCGACAGAGCCCGACAGAGCCCGACAGAGCCCGACAGGGCCCGACAGAGCCCAACAGAGCCCGACAGGGCCCGACAGAGCCCATTAGAGCCCGACAGAGCCCGACAGAGCCCGACAGAGCCCGACAGAGCCCAGTAGAGCCCGACAGAGCCCGACAGAGCCCGACAGGGCCCGACAGAGCCCGACAGAGCCCGACAGAGCCCGACAGGGCCCGACAGAGCCCGACAGAGCCCGACAGGGCCCGATAGAGCCCGACAGAGCCCAGTAGAGCCCGACAGAGCCCGACAGGGCCCGACAGGGCCCGATAGAGCCCGACAGAGCCCGACAGAACCCGACAGGGCCCGACAGAGCCCGACAGGGCCCGACAGAGCCCGACAGAGCCCGACAGGGCCCGACAGGGCCCGACAGAGCCCAGTTTAGCCCAGTAGAGCCCGACAGAGCCCGACAGAGCCCGACAGAGCCCGAGAGGGCCCGACAGGGCCCGACAGAGCCCAGTTTAGCCCAGTAGAGCCCGACAGAGCCCGACAGGGCCCGACAGAGCCCGACAGAGCCCGACAGGGCCCGACAGAGCCCGACAGAGCCCGACAGGGCCCGACAGGGCCCGACAGAGCCCGACAGGGCCCAGTAGAGCCCGACAGAGCCCGACAGAGCCCGACAGAGCCCGACAGGGCCCGACAGTGCCCGACAGGGCCCGACAGGGCCCGACAGAGCCCGACAGGGCCCAGTAGAGCCCGACAGAGCCCGACAGGGCCCGACAGAGCCCGACAGAGCCCGACAGGGCCCGACAGAGCCCGACAGAGCCCGACAGAGCCCGACAGGGCCCAGTAGAGCCCGACAGAGCCCGACAGAGCCCGACAGAGCCCGACAGGGCCCAGTAGAGCCCAGTAGAGCCCGACAGAGCCCAGTAGAGCCCGACAGAGCCCAGTAGAGCCCGACAGAGCCCGACAGAGCCCGACAGAGCCCGACAGAGCCCGACAGAGCCCGACAGGGCCCAGTAGAGCCCAGTAGAGCCCGACAGAGCCCAGTAGAGCCCGACAGAGCCCGACAGAGCCCGACAGAGCCCGACAGGGCCCGACAGAGCCCGACAGAGCCCGACAGAGCCCGACAGGGCCCGACAGGGCCCGACAGGGCCCAGTAGAGCCCGACAGAGCCCGACAGAGCCCGACAGAGCCCAGTAGAGCCCGACATAGCCCGACAGAGCCCGACAAGGCCCGACAGGGCCCAGTAGAGCCCGACAGAGCCCGACAGAGCCCGACAGAGCCCAGTAGAGCCCGACAGAGCCCGACATAGCCCGACAGAGCCCGACAGGGCCCGACAGAGCCCGACAGAGCCCGACATGGCCCGACAGAGCCCGACAGAGCCTGACAGAGCCCAGTAGAGCCCGACAGAGCCCGACAGGTCCCGACAGGGCCCGACAGGGCCCAGTAGAGCCCGACAGAGCCCGACAGAGCCCAGTAGAGCCCAGTAGAGCCCGACAGGGCCCGACAGAGCCCGACAGAGCCCGACAGGGCCCGACAGAGCCCGACAGAGCCCGACAGGGCCCGACAGGGCCCAGTAGAGCCCGACAGAGCCCGACAGAGCCCGACAGGGCCCGACAGAGCCCGACAGAGCCCGACAGAGCCCGACAGGGCCCGACAGAGCCCAGTAGAGCCCGACAGAGCCCGACAGAGCCCGACAGAGCCCGACAGAGCCCGACAGAGCCCAGTAGAGCCCGACAGAGCCCGACAGAGCCCGACAGAGCCCGACAGGGCCCGACAGGGCCCGACAGGGCACAGTAGAGCCCGACAGAGCCCGACAGAGCCCGACAGAGCCCGACAGAGCCCGACAGAGCCCGACAGGGCCCAGTAGAGCCCAGTAGAGCCCGACAGAGCCCAGTAGAGCCCGACAGAGCCCGACAGAGCCCGACAGAGCCCGACAGGGCCCGACAGGGCCCGACAGGGCCCGACAGAGCCCGACAGGGCCCGACAGAGCCTGACAGAGACCGACAGGGCCCAGTAGAGCCCGACAGGGCCCGACAGAGCCCGACAGAGCCCGACAGAGCCCGACAGAGCCCGACAGGGCCCGACAGGGCCCGACAGAGCCCGACAGAGCCCGACAGGGCCCAGTAGAGCCCGACAGAGCCCGACAGAGCCCAGTAGAGCCCAGTAGAGCCCGACAGAGCTCGACAGAGCCCGACAGAGCCCGACAGAACCCGACAGAGACCAGTTGAGCCCGACAGAGCCCGACAGAGCCCGACAGAGCCCAGTAGAGCCCGACCGAGCCCGACAGAGCCCGACAGGGCCCGACAGAGCCCGACAGAGCCCGACAGGGCCCGACAGAGCCCAGTAGAGCCCGACAGAGCCCGACAGAGCCCGACAGAGCCCGACAGGGCCCAGTAGAGCCCAGTAGAGCCCGACAGAGCCCAGTAGAGCCCGACAGAGCCCGACAGAGCCCGACAGAGCCCGACAGGGCCCGACAGGGCCCGACAGAGCCCGACAGGGCCCGACAGAGCCCGACAGAGCCCGACAGGGCCCAGTAGATCCCGACAGAGCCCGACAGAGCCCGACAGAGCCCGACAGAGCCCAGTAGAGCCCGACAGAGCCCGACAGAGCCCGACAGGGCCCGACAGGGCCCGACAGAGCCCGACAGAGCCCGACAGGGCCCGACAGGGCCCGACAGAGCCCAGTTTAGCCCAGTAGAGCCCGACAGAGCCCGACAGAGCCCGACAGGGCCCGACAGGGCCCAGTAGAGCCCGACAGAGCCCGACAGGGCCCGACAGAGCCCGACAGAGCCCGACAGGGCCCGACAGAGCCCGACAGAGCCCGACAGAGCCCGACAGAGCCCGACAGGGCCCAGCAGAGCCCAGTAGAGCCCGACAGAGCCCGACAGGGCCCGACAGAGCCCGACAGGGCCCGACAGAGCCCGACAGAGCCCGACAGGGCCCAGTAGAGCCCGACAGAGCCCGACAGGGCCCGACAGAGCCCGACAGAGCCCGACAGGGCCCGACAGGGCCCGACAGAGCCCGACAGAGCCCAGTAGATCCCGACAGAGCCCGACAGAGCCCGACAGAGCCCGACAGAGCCCGACAGGGCCCAGTAGAGCCCGACAGAGCCCGACAGGGCCCGACAGAGCCCGACAGAGCCCGACAGGGCCCGACAGGGCCCGACAGAGCCCGACAGAGCCCAGTAGAGCCCGACAGAGCCCGACAGAGCCCGACAGAGCCCGACAGAGCCCGACAGGGCCCAGTAGAGCCCGACAGAGCCCGACAGAGCCCGACAGAGCCCGACAGAGCCCAACAGGGCCCAGTAGAGCCCAGTAGAGCCCGACAGAGCCCAGTAGAGCCCGACAGAGCCCGACAGGGCCCGACAGAGCCCGACAGAGCCCGACAGAGCCCGACAGGGCCCAGTAGAGCCCGACAGAGCCCGACAGAGCCCGACAGAACCCGACAGGGCCCGACAGAGCCCGACAGAGCCCGACAGGGCCCGACAGGGCCCGACAGAGCCCAGTAGAGCCCGACAGAGCCCGACAGAGCCCGACAGAGCCCGACAGGGCCCAGGAGAGCCCAGTAGAGCCCGACAGAGCCCAGTAGAGCCCGACAGAGCCCGACAGAGCCCGACAGGGCCCGACAGGGCCCGACAGAGCCCGACAGGGCCCGACAGAGCCCGACAGGGCCCAGTAGAGCCCGACAGAGCCCGACAGAGCCCAGTAGAGCCCGACAGAGCCCGACATAGCCCGACAGAGCCCGACAGGGCCCGACAGAGCCCGACAGAGCCCGACAGGGCCCGACAGAGCCCAGTAGAGCCCGACAGAGCCCGACAGGGCCCGACAGGGCGCGACAGGGCCCAGTAGAGCCCGACAGAGCCCGACAGAGCCCAGTAGAGCCCAGTAGAGCCCGACAGAGCCCGACAGAGCCCGACAGGGCCCGACAGAGCCCGACAGAGCCCGACAGGGCCCGACAGGGCCCAACAGAGCCCGACAGAGCCCAGTAGAGCCCGACAGAGCCCGACAGAGCCCGACAGAGCCCGACAGAGCCCGACAGGGCCCAGTAGAGCCCAGTAGAGCCCGACAGAGCCCGACAGAGCCCGACAGAGCCCGACAGGGCCCGACAGAGCCCGACAGAGCCCGACAGGGCCCGACAGAGCCCGACAGAGCCCGACAGAGCCCGACAGGGCCCAGCAGAGCCCAGTAGAGCCCGACAGAGCCCGACAGGGCCCGACAGAGCCCGACAGGGCCCGACAGAGCCCGACAGAGCCCGACAGGGCCCAGTAGAGCCCGACAGAGCCCGACAGGGCCCGACAGAGCCCGACAGAGCCCGACAGGGCCCGACAGGGCCCGACAGAGCCCGACAGAGCCCAGTAGATCCCGACAGAGCCCGACAGAGCCCGACAGAGCCCGACAGAGCCCGACAGGGCCCAGTAGAGCCCGACAGAGCCCGACAGGGCCCGACAGAGCCCGACAGAGCCCGACAGGGCCCGACAGGGCCCGACAGAGCCCGCCAGTAGAGCCCGACAGAGCCCGACAGAGCCCGACAGAGCCCGACAGAGCCCGACAGGGCCCAGTAGAGCCCGACGAGCCCGACAGAGCCCGACAGAGCCCGACAGAGCCCGACAGGGCCCAGTAGAGCCCAGTAGAGCCGACAGAGCCCAGTAGAGCCCGACAGAGCCCGACAGGGCCCGACAGAGCCCGACAGAGCCCGACAGAGCCCGACAGGGCCCAGTAGAGCCCGACAGAGCCCGACAGAGACCGACAGAGCCCGACAGGGCCCGACAGAGCCCGACAGAGCCCGACAGGGCCCGACAGGGCCCGACAGAGCCCAGTAGAGCCCGACAGAGCCCGACAGAGCCCGACAGAGCCCGACAGAGCCCGACAGGCCCAGTAGAGCCCAGTAGAGCCCGACAGAGCCCAGTAGAGCCCGACAGAGCCCGACAGAGCCCGACAGGGCCCGACAGGGCCCGACAGAGCCCGACAGGGCCCAGTAGAGCCCGACAGAGCCCGACAGAGCCCAGTAGAGCCCGACAGAGCCCGACATAGCCCGACAGAGCCCGGACAGGGCCCGACAGAGCCCGACGAGCCCGGACAGGGCCCGACAGAGCCCAGTAGAGCCCCGACAGAGCCCGACAGGGCCCGACAGGGCCCGACAGGGCCCAGTAGAGCCCGACAGAGCCCGACAGAGCCCAGTAGAGCCCAGTAGAGCCCGACAGAGCCCGACAGAGCCCGACAGGGCCCGACAGAGCCCGACAGAGCCCGACAGGGCCCGACAGGGCCCGACAGAGCCCGACAGAGCCCAGTAGAGCCCGACAGAGCCTGACAGAGCCCGACAGAGCCCGACAGAGCCGACAGGGCCCAGTAGAGCCCAGTAGAGCCCGACAGAGCCCGACAGAGCCCGACAGAGCCCGACAGGGCCCGACAGAGCCCGACAGAGCCCGACAGGGCCCGACAGAGCCCGACAGAGCCCGACAGAGCCCGACAGGGCCCAGCAGAGCCCAGTAGAGCCCGACAGAGCCCGACAGGGCCCGACAGAGCCCGACAGGGCCCGACAGAGCCCGACAGAGCCCGACAGGGCCCAGTAGAGCCCGACAGAGCCCGACAGGGCCCGACAGAGCCCGACAGAGCCCGACAGGGCCCGACAGGGCCCGACAGAGCCCGACAGGGCCCGGACAGAGCCCGACAGAGCCCGACAGAGCCCAGTAGATCCCGACAGAGACCGACAGAGCCCGACAGAGCCCGACAGAGCCCGACAGGGCCCAGTAGAGCCCGACAGAGCCCGACAGGGCCCGACAGAGCCCGACAGAGCCCGACAGGGCCCGACAGGGCCCGACAGAGCCCGACAGAGCCCAGTAGAGCCCGACAGAGCCCGACAGAGCCCGACAGAGCCCGACAGGGCCCAGTAGAGCCCGACAGAGCCCGACAGAGCCCGACAGAGCCCGACAGAGCCCGACAGGCCCAGTAGAGCCCGACAGAGCCCGACAGAGCCCAGTAGAGCCCGACAGAGCCCGACAGAGCCCGACAGAGCCCGACAAAGCCCGACAGGGCCCAGTAGAGCCCAGTAGAGCCCGACAGAGCCCAGTAGAGCCCGACAGAGCGCGAAAGGGCCCGACAGAGCCCGACAGAGCCCGACAGAGCCGACAGGGCCCAGTAGAGCCCGACAGAGCCCGACAGAGCCCGACAGAACCCGACAGGGCCCGACAGAGCCCGACAGAGCCCGACAGGGCCCGACAGGGCCCGACAGAGCCCAGTAGAGCCCGACAGAGCCCGACAGAGCCCGACAGGGCCCAGTAGAGCCCAGTAGAGCCCGACAGAGCCCAGTAGAGCCCGACAGAGCCCGACAGAGCCCGACAGGGCCCGACAGGGCCCGACAGAGCCCGACAGGGCCCGACAGAGCCCGACAGGGCCCAGTAGAGCCCGACAGAGCCCGACAGAGCCCAGTAGAGCCCGACAGAGCCCGACATAGCCCGACAGAGCCCGACAGGGCCCGACAGAGCCCCGACAGAGCCGACAGGGCCCGACAGAGCCTAGTAGAGCCCGACAGAGCCCGACAGGGCCCGACAGGGCCCGACAGGGCCCAGTAGAGCCCGACAGAGCCCGACAGAGCCCAGTAGAGCCCAGTAGAGCCCGACAGAGCCCGACAGAGCCCGACAGGGCCCGACAGAGCCCGACAGAGCCCGACAGGGCCCGACAGGGCCCGACAGAGCCCGACAGAGCCCAGTAGAGCCCCGACAGAGCCCGACAGAGCCCGACAGAGCCCGACAGGGCCCAGTAGAGCCCAGTAGAGCCCGACAGAGCCCGACAGAGCCCGACAGAGCCCGACAGGGCCCGACAGAGCCCGACAGAGCCCGACAGAGCCGACAGGGACCGACAGAGCCCGACAGGGCCCAGTAGAGCCCGACAGAGCCCGACAGAGCCCGACAGAGCCCAGTAGAGCCCGACAGAGCCCGACATAGCCCGACAGAGCCCGACAAGGCCCGACAGAGCCCGACAAGGCCCGACAGGGCCCGACAGAGCCCGACAGAGCCCGACAGAGCCCGACAGAGCCCGACAGGGCCCGACAGAGCCCGACAGGGTCCGACAGGGCCCAGTAGAGCCCGACAGAGCCCGACAGAGCCCGACAGAGCCCGACAGGGCCCAGTAGAGCCCGACAGAGCCCGACAGAGCCCCGACAGAGCCCGACAGAACCCGACAGAGCCGACAGAGCCCGACAGGGCCCGACAGGGCCCGACAGAGCCCGACAGAGCCCGACAGGGCCCAGTAGAGCCCGACAGAGCCCAGTAGAGCCCAGTAGAGCCCGACAGAGCCCGACAGAGCCCGACAGAACCCGACAGAGCTCGACAGAGTCCAGTTGAGCCCGACAGAGCCCGACAGAGCCCGACAGAGCCCGACAGGGCCCGACAGGGCCCAGTAGAGCCCGACAGAGCCCGACAGAGCCCGAAAGAGCCGACAGAGGCCAGTAGAGCCCGACAGATCCCGACAGAGCCCGACAGAGCCGACAGGGCCCGACAGGGCCCGACAGAGCCCGACAGGGCACGACAGAGCCCAGTAGAGCCCGACAGAGCCCGACAGAGCCCGACAGAGCCCGACAGGGCCCGACAGAGCCCGACAGAGCCCGACAGAGCCCGACAGGGCGCGACAGGGCCCAGTAGAGCCCGACAGAGCCCGACAGAGCCCAAACAGAGCCC
>NW_027017605.1:0-52485 GCF_036013445.1 Caloenas nicobarica
GAGCCCAGTTTAGCCCAGTAGAGCCCGACAGCGCCCGACAGAGCCCGACAGAGCCCAGTAGAGCCCGACAGAGCCCGACAGAGCCCGACAGAGCCCGAAGGGGCCCGACAGGGCCCGACAGAGCCCAGTTTAGCCCAGTAGAGCCCGACAGAGCCCGACAGAGCCCGACAGAGCCCGACAGAGCCCAGTAGAGCCCGACAGAGCCCGACAGAGCCCGACAGGGCCCGACAGGGCCTGACAGGGCCCGACAGAGCCCAGTTTAGCCCAGTAGAGCCCGACAGAGCCCGACAGAGCCCGACAGAGCCCGACAGGGCCCGACAGGGCCCGACAGGGCCCAGTAGAGCCCGACAGAGCCCGACAGAGCCCGACAGAGCCCAGTAGAGTCCGACAGAGCCCGACAGAGCCCGACAGGGCCCGACAGGGCCCGACAGGGCCCGACAGAGCCCAGTAGAGCCCAACAGAGCCCGACAGAGCCCGACAGAGCCCGACAGGGCCCGACAGGGCCCGACAGAGCCCAGTTTAGCCCAGTAGAGCCCGACAGAGCCCGACAGAGCCCGACAGAGCCCAGTAGAGCCCGACAGAGCCCGACAGAGCCCGACAGGGCCCGACAGGGCCTGACAGGGCCCGACAGAGCCCAGTTTAGCCCAGTAGAGCCCGACAGAGCCCGACAGAGCCTGACAGACCCCGACAGGGCCCAGTAGAGCCCGACAGAGCCCGACAGAGCCCGACAGAGCCCAGTAGAGCCCAGTAGAGCCCGACAGAGCCCGACAGAGCCCAACAGGGCCCGACAGAGCCCGACAGAGCCCGACAGAGCCGGATAGAGCCCGACAGGGCCCGACAGAGCCCGACAGGGCCCGACAGGGCCCGACAGAGCCCGACAGAGCCCAGTAGAGCCCAGTAGAGCCCGACAGAGCCCGACAGAGCCCAGTAGAGCCCAGTAGAGCCCGACAGAGCCCGACAGAGCCCGACAGGGCCCGACAGGGCCCGACAGGGCCCGACAGAGCCCAGTAGAGCCCAGTAGAGCCCGACAGAGCCCGACAGAGCCCGACAGAGCCTGACAGAGCCCAGTAGAGCCCAGTAGAGCCCGACAGAGCCCGACAGAGCCCGACAGGGCCCGACAGGGCCCGACAGGGCCCAGTTTAGCCCAGTAGAGCCCGACAGAGCCCGACTGAGCCCGACAGAGCCCGACAGAGCCCAGTACAGCCCGACAGAGCCCGACAGGGCCCGACAGAGCCCGACAGAGCCCGACAGGGCCCGACAGGGCCCGACAGGGCCCGACAGAGCCCAGTTTAGCCCAGTAGAGCCCGACAGAGCCCGACAGGGCCCGACAGGGCCCGACAGAGCCCGACAGAGCCCGACAGGGCCCGACAGAGCCCAGTAGAGCCCGACAGAGCCCGACAGAGCCCGACAGGGCCCGACAGAGCCCGACAGGGCCCGACAGGGCCCGACAGAGCCCGACAGAGCCCGACAGGGCCCGACAGAGCCCAGTAGAGCCCGACATCGCCCGACAGAGCCCGACAGAACCCCACAGGGCCCAGTAGAACCCGACAGAGCCCGACAGAGCCCAGTAGAGCCCGACAGAGCCCGACAGGGCCTGACAGGGCCCGACAGAGCCCGACAGAACCCGACAGAGCCCGACAGAGCCCAGTAGAGCCCGACAGAGCCCGACAGGGCCCGACAGGGAACAGTAGAGCCCAGTAGAGCATAGTAGAGCCCGACAGAGCCAGACAGAGCCCGACATAGCCCAGTAGAGCCCGACAGAGCCCAGTATAACCCAGTAGAGCCCGACAGAGCCCGACAGAGCCCGACAGGGCCCGACAGGGCCCGACAGATCCCAGTAGAGCCCGACAGAGCCCGACAGAGCCCGACAGGGCCCGACAGAGCCCAGTAGAGCCCAGTAGAGCCCGACAGAGCCCGACAGAGCCCGACAGAGCCCGACAGGGCCCGACAGAGCCCAGGAGAGCCCAGTAGAGCCCGATAGAGCCCGACAGAGCCCGACAGGGCCCGACAGAGCCCGACAGAGCCCGACAGAGCCCGACAGGGCCCGACAGGGAACAGTAGAGCCCAGTAGAGCCCGACAGAGCCCGACACAGCCCGACAGGGCCCGACAGGGCCCGACAGAGCCCGACAGAGCCCGACAGGGCCCGACAGAGCCCGACAGAGCCCAGTAGAGCCCGACAGAGGCCGACAGAGGCCGACAGGGCCCGACAGGGCCGGACAGAGCCCGACAGAGCCCCACAGAGCCCAGTAGAGCCCGACAGAGCCCGACAGAGTCTGGCAGAGCCCGACAGAGCCCGACAGAGACCAGTAGAGCCCAGTAGAGCCCGACAGAGCCCGACAGAGCCCGACAGAGCCCGACCGGGCCCGACAGGGCCCGACAGAGCCCAGTTTAGCCCAGTAGAGCCCGACAGAGCCCGACAGAGCCCGACAGAGCCCAGTAGAGCCCGACAGAGCCCGACAGAGCCCGACAGAGCCCGACAGAGCCCGAAGGGGCCCGACAGGGCCCGACAGAGCCCAGTTTAGCCCAGTAGAGCCCGACAGAGCCCGACAGAGCCCGACAGAGCCCGACAGAGCCCAGTAGAGCCCGACAGAGCCCGACAGAGCCCGACAGGGCCCGACAGGGCCTGACAGGGCCCGACAGAGCCCAGTTTAGCCCAGTAGAGCCCGACAGAGCCCGACAGAGCCCGACAGAGCCCGACAGGGCCCGACAGGGCCCGACAGGGCCCAGTAGAGCCCGACAGAGCCCGACAGAGCCCGACAGAGCCCAGTAGAGTCCGACAGAGCCCGACAGAGCCCGACAGGGCCCGACAGGGCCCGACAGGGCCCGACAGAGCCCAGTAGAGCCCAACAGAGCCCGACAGAGCCCGACAGAGCCCGACAGGGCCCGACAGGGCCCGACAGAGCCCAGTTTAGCCCAGTAGAGCCCGACAGAGCCCGACAGAGCCCGACAGAGCCCAGTAGAGCCCGACAGAGCCCGACAGAGCCCGACAGGGCCCGACAGGGCCTGACAGGGCCCGAGAGAGCCCAGTTTAGCCCAGTAGAGCCCGACAGAGCCCGACAGAGCCTGACAGACCCCGACAGGGCCCAGTAGAGCCCGACAGAGCCCGACAGAGCCCGACAGAGCCCAGTAGAGCCCAGTAGAGCCCGACAGAGCCCGACAGAGCCCAACAGGGCCCGACAGAGCCCGACAGAGCCCGACAGAGCCCGATAGAGCCCGACAGGGCCCGACAGAGCCCGACAGGGCCCGACAGGGCCCGACAGAGCCCGACAGAGCCCAGTAGAGCCCAGTAGAGCCCGACAGAGCCCGACAGAGCCCAGTAGAGCCCAGTAGAGCCCAGTAGAGCCCGACAGAGCCCGACAGAGCCCGACAGGGCCCGACAGGGCCCGACAGGGCCCGACAGAGCCCAGTAGAGCCCAGTAGAGCCCGACAGAGCCCGACAGAGCCCGACAGAGCCTGACAGAGCCCAGTAGAGCCCGACAGAGCCCGACAGGGCCCGACAGAGCCCGACAGGGCCCGACAGGGCCCGACAGGGCCCAGTTTAGCCCAGTAGAGCCCGACAGAGCCCGACTGAGCCCGACAGAGCCCGACAGAGCCCAGTACAGCCCGACAGAGCCCGACAGGGCCCGACAGAGCCCGACAGAGCCCGACAGGGCCCGACAGGGCCCGACAGGGCCCGACAGAGCCCAGTTTAGCCCAGTAGAGCCCGACAGAGCCCGACAGGGCCCGACAGGGCCCGACAGGGCCCAGTTTAGCCCAGTAGAGCCCGACAGAGCCCGACTGAGCCCGACAGAGCCCGACAGAGCCCAGTACAGCCCGACAGAGCCCGACAGGGCCCGACAGAGCCCGACAGAGCCCGACAGGGCCCGACAGGGCCCGACAGGGCCCGACAGAGCCCAGTTTAGCCCAGTAGAGCCCGACAGAGCCCGACAGGGCCCGACAGGGCCCGACAGAGCCCGACAGAGCCCGACAGGGCCCGACAGGGCCCGAAAGAGCCCGACAGAGCCCGACAGGGCCCGAGAGGGCCCGACAGAGCCCGACAGAGCCCGACAGGGCCCAGTAGATCCCGACAGAGCCCGACAGAGCCCGACAGAGCCCGACAGGGCCCGACAGGGCCCAGTAGAGCCCGACAGAGCCCGACAGAGCCCGACAGGGCCTGAGAGAGCCCGACAGGGCCCGACAGAGCCCGACAGAGCCCGACAGGGCCCGACAGGGCCCGACAGAGCCCGACAGGGCCCGACAGGGCCCGACAGAGCCCGACAGAGCCCAACAGGGCCCAGTAGAGCCCGACAGGGCCCGACAGAGCCCAACAGAGCCCGACAGAACCCGACAGAGCCCGACAGAGCCCGACAGGGCCCGACAGGGCCCGACAGAGCCCGACAGAGCCCGACAGAGCCCGACAGAGCCCGACAGGGCCCAGTAGAGCCCGACAGAGCCCGACAGAGCCCGACAGAGCCCGAGAGAGCCTGACAGGGCCCGACAGAGCCCGACAGAGCCCGACAGGGCCCGACAGGGCCCGACAGAGCCCGACAGGGCCCGACAGAGCCCGACAGAGCCCGACAGAGCCCGACAGGGCCCGACAGAGCCCAGTAGAGCCCGACAGAGCCCGACAGAGCCCGACAGAGCCCAGTAGAGCCCAGTAGAGCCCGATAGAGCCCGACAGGGCCCGACAGAGCCCGACAGAGCCCGACAGAGCCCGACAGGGCCCGACAGAGCCTGACAGAGCCCGACAGGGCCCAGTAGAGCCCGACAGAGCCCGACAGAGCCCGACAGGGCCCGACAGGGCCCGACAGGGCCCGACAGAGCCCGACAGAGCCCGACAGGGCCCGACAGGGCCCGACAGGGCCCGACAGAGCCCGACAGGGCCCGAAAGGGCCCGACAGAGCCCAGTAGAGCCCGACAGAGCCCGACAGAGCCCGACAGAGCCCGACAGGGCCCGACAGGGCCCGACAGAGCCCGACAGAGCCCGACAGGGCCCTGTAGAGCCCGACAGAACCCGACAGAGCCCGACAGAGCCCGACAGGGCCCGACAGAGCCCGACAGGGCCCGACAGATCCCAGTAGAGCCCGACAGAGCCCGACAGAGCCCGACAGAGCCCGACAGGGCCCGACAGGGGCCGACAGAGCCTGACAGAGCCCAGTAGAGCCCAGTAGAGCCCGACAGAGCCCGACAGAGCCCGACAGGGCCCGACAGGGCCCGACAGAGCCCGACAGAGCCCAGTAGAGCCCAGTAGAGCCCGACAGAGCCCGACAGAGCCCAGTAGAGCCCAGTAGAGCTCAGTAGAGCCCGACAGAGCCCGACAGAGCCCGACAGAGCCCGACAGGGCCCGACAGGGCCCGACAGAGCCCAGTTTAGCCCAGTAGAGCCCGACAGAGCCCGACAGAGCCCGACAGAGCCCAGTAGAGCCCGACAGAGCCCGACAGGGCCCGACAGAGCCCGACAGAGCCCGACAGGGCCCGACAGGGCCCGACAGAGCCCAGTTTAGCCCAGTAGAGCCCGACAGAGCCCAGTAGAGCCCGACAGAGCCCAGTAGAGCCCGACAGAGCCCAGTATAGCCCAGTAGAGCCCGACAGAGCCCGACAGAGCCCGACAGGGCCCGACAGAGCCCAGTAGAGCCCAGTAGAGCCCGACAGAGCCCGACAGAGCCCGACAGGGCCCGACAGAGCCCGACAGAGCCCGACAGAGCCCGACAGGGCCCGACAGGGAACAGTAGAGCCCAATAGAGCCCGACAGAGCCCGACAGAGCCCGACAGGGCCCGACAGGGCCCGACAGAGCCCGACAGAGCCCGACAGGGCCCGACAGAGCCCGACAGAGCCCGACAGGGCCCGACAGAGCCCGACAGAGCCCAGTAGAGCCCGACAGAGGCCGACAGAGGCCGACAGGGCCCGACAGGGCCGGACAGAGCCCGACAGAGCCCGACAGAGCCCAGTAGAGCCCGACAGAGCCCGACAGAGTCTGGCAGAGCCCGACAGAGCCCGACAGAGCCCAGTAGAGCCCAGTAGAGCCCGACAGAGCCCGACAGAGCCCGACAGAGCCCGACCGGGCCCGACAGGGCCCGACAGAGCCCAGTTTAGCCCAGTAGAGCCCGACAGAGCCCGACAGAGCCCGACAGAGCCCAGTAGAGACCGACAGAGCCCGACAGAGCCCGACAGAGCCCGACAGAGCCCGAAGGGGCCCGACAGGGCCCGACAGAGCCCAGTTTAGCCCAGTAGAGCCCGACAGAGCCCGACAGAGCCCGACAGAGCCCGACAGAGCCCAGTAGAGCCCGACAGAGCCCGACAGAGCCCGACAGGGCCCGACAGGGCCTGACAGGGCCCGACAGAGCCCAGTTTAGCCCAGTAGAGCCCGACAGAGCCCGACAGAGCCCGACAGAGCCCGACAGGGCCCGACAGGGCCCGACAGGGCCCAGTAGAGCCCGACAGAGCCCGACAGAGCCCGACAGAGCCCAGTAGAGTCCGACAGAGCCCGACAGAGCCCGACAGGGCCCGACAGGGCCCGACAGGGCCCGACAGAGCCCAGTAGAGACCGACAGAGCCCGACAGAGCCCGACAGGGCCCGACAGGGCCCGACAGAGCCCGACAGAGCCCAGTAGAGCCCAGTAGAGCCCGACAGAGCCCGACAGAGCCCAACAGGGCCCGACAGAGCCCAACAGAGCCCGACAGAGCCCGATAGAGCCCGACAGGGCCCGACAGAGCCCGACAGGGCCCGACAGGGCCCGACAGAGCCCGACAGAGCCCAGTAGAGCCCAGTAGAGCCCGACAGAGCCCGACAGAGAACAGTAGAGCCCAGTAGAGCCCAGTAGAGAACGACAGAGCCCGACAGAGCCCGACAGGGCCCGACAGGGCCCGACAGAGCCCAGTAGAGCCCAGTAGAGCCCGACAGAGCCCGACAGAGCCCGACAGAGCCCGATAGAGCCCGACAGGGCCCGACAGAGCCCGACAGGGCCCGACAGGGCCCGACAGAGCCCGACAGAGCCCAGTAGAGCCCAGTAGAGCCCGACAGAGCCCGACAGAGCCCAGTAGAGCCCAGTAGAGCCCAGTAGAGCCCGACAGAGCCCGACAGAGCCCGACAGGGCCCGACAGGGCCCGACAGGGCCCGACAGAGCCCAGTAGAGCCCAGTAGAGCCCGACAGAGCCCGACAGAGCCCGACAGAGCCTGACAGAGCCCAGTAGAGCCCGACAGAGCCCGACAGGGCCCGACAGAGCCCGACAGGGCCCGACAGGGCCCGACAGGGCCCAGTTTAGCCCAGTAGAGCCCGACAGAGCCCGACTGAGCCCGACAGAGCCCGACAGAGCCCAGTACAGCCCGACAGAGCCCGACAGGGCCCGACAGAGCCCGACAGAGCCCGACAGGGCCCGACAGGGCCCGACAGGGCCCGACAGAGCCCAGTTTAGCCCAGTAGAGCCCGACAGAGCCCGACAGGGCCCGACAGGGCCCGACAGAGCCCGACAGAGCCCGACAGGGCCCGACAGGGCCCGAAAGAGCCCGACAGAGCCCGACAGGGCCCGAGAGGGCCCGACAGAGCCCGACAGAGCCCGACAGGGCCCAGTAGATCCCGACAGAGCCCGACAGAGCCCGACAGAGCCCGACAGGGCCCGACAGGGCCCAGTAGAGCCCGACAGAGCCCGACAGAGCCCGACAGGGCCTGAGAGAGCCCGACAGGGCCCGACAGAGCCCGACAGAGCCCGACAGGGCCCGACAGGGCCCGACAGAGCCCGACAGGGCCCGACAGGGCCCGACAGAGCCCGACAGAGCCCAACAGGGCCCAGTAGAGCCCGACAGGGCCCGACAGAGCCCAACAGAGCCCGACAGAACCCGACAGAGCCCGACAGAGCCCGACAGGGCCCGACAGGGCCCGACAGAGCCCGACAGAGCCCAGTAGAGCCCGACAGAGCCCGACAGAGCCCAGTAGAGCCCAGTAGAGCCCGACAGAGCCCGACAGAGCCCGACAGAGCCCGAGAGAACCCGACAGAGCCCGACAGAGACCAGTTGAGCCCGACAGAGCCCGACAGAGCCCGACAGGGCCCGACAGGGCCCAGTAGAGCCCGACAGAGCCCGACAGAGCCCGACAGAGCCCGACAGAGCCCGACAGGGCCCAGTAGAGCCCGACAGAGCCCGACAGAGCCCGACAGGGCCCGACACAGCCCGACAGAGCCCGACAGGGCCCGACAGGGCCCGACAGAGCCCAGTAGAGCCCGACAGAGCCCGACAGAGCCCGACAGAGCCCGACAGAGCCCGACAGGGCCCAGTAGAGCCCAGTAGAGCCCGACAGAGCCCAGTAGAGCCCGACAGAGCCCGACAGAGCCCGACAGGGCCCGACAGGGCCCGACAGAGCCCGACAGAGCCCGACAGGGCCCGACAGAGCCTGACAGAGCCCGACAGGGCCCAGTAGAGCCCGACAGAGCCCGACAGAGCCCGACAGGGCCCGACAGGGCCCGACAGGGCCCGACAGAGCCCGACAGAGCCCGACAGGGCCCGACAGGGCCCGACAGGGCCCGACAGAGCCCGACAGGGCCCGAAAGGGCCCGACAGAGCCCAGTAGAGCCCGACAGGGCCCGACAGAGCCCGACAGAGCCCGACAGGGCCCGACAGGCCCCAGTAGAGCCCGACAGAGCCCGACAGGGCCCGACAGGGCCCGACAGAGCCCGACAGAGCCCGACAGGGCCCGACAGGGCCCGACAGGGCCCAGTAGAGCCCGACAGGGCCCGACAGAGCCCGACAGAACCCGTCAGAGCCCGACAGAGCCCGACAGAGCCCGACAGAGCCCGACAGAGACCGACAGGGCCCGACAGGGCCCGACAGAGCCCGACAGAGCCCGACAGGGCCCGACAGAGCCCGACAGGGCCCAGTAGAGCCCGACAGAGCCCGACAGGGCCCGACAGAGCCCGACAGAACCCGACAGAGCCCGACATGGCCCGACAGAGCCCGACAGAGCCCGACAGAGCCCGACAGGGCCCGACAGGGCCCAGTAGAGCCCGACAGAGCCCGACAGAGCCCGACAGAACCCGACAGGGCCCAGTAGAGCCCGACAGAGCCCGACAGAGCCCGACAGAGCCCGACAGGGCCCGACAGAGCCCGACAGGGCCCAGTAGAGCCCGACAGAGCCCGACAGAGCCCGACAGGGCCCGACAGAGCCCGACAGAGCCCGACAGAGCCCGACAGGGCCCAGTAGAGCCCGACAGAGCCCGACAGGGCCCGACAGAGCCCGACAGAGCCCGACAGAGCCCGACAGAGCCCGACAGGGCCCAGTAGAGCCCGACAGAGCCCGACAGAGCCCGACAGAGCCCGAGAGAGCCTGACAGGGCCCGACAGAGCCCGACAGAGCCCGACAGGGCCCGACAGGGCCCGACAGAGCCCGACAGGGCCCGACAGAGCCCGACAGAGCCCGACAGAGCCCGACAGGGCCCGACAGAGCCCAGTAGAGCCCGACAGAGCCCGACAGAGCCCGACAGAGCCCAGTAGAGCCCAGTAGAGCCCGATAGAGCCCGACAGGGCCCGACAGAGCCCGACAGGGCCCGACAGGGCCCGACAGGGCCCAGTAGAGCCCGACAGAGCCCGACAGGGCCCGACAGGGCCCGACAGGGCCCAGTAGAGCCCGACAGAGCCCGACAGAGCCCGACAGGGCCCGACAGAGCCCGACAGAGCCCGACAGAGCCCAGTAGAGCCCAGTAGAGCCCGACAGAGCCCGACAGAGCCCGACAGAACCCGACAGGGCCCGAAAGGGCCCGACAGAGCCCAGTAGAGCCCGACAGAGCCCGACAGAGCCCGACAGAGCCCGACAGGGCCCGACAGGGCCCGACAGAGCCCGACAGAGCCCGACAGGGCCCTGTAGAGCCCGACAGAACCCGACAGAGCCCGACAGAGCCCGACAGGGCCCGACAGAGCCCGACAGGGCCCGACAGATCCCAGTAGAGCCCGACAGAGCCCGACAGAGCCCGACAGAGCCCGACAGGGCCCGACAGGGGCCGACAGAGCCTGACAGAGCCCAGTAGAGCCCAGTAGAGCCCGACAGAGCCCGACAGAGCCCGACAGGGCCCGACAGGGCCCGACAGAGCCCGACAGAGCCCAGTAGAGCCCAGTAGAGCCCGACAGAGCCCGACAGAGCCCAGTAGAGCCCAGTAGAGCTCAGTAGAGCCCGACAGAGCCCGACAGAGCCCGACAGAGCCCGACAGGGCCCGACAGGGCCCGACAGAGCCCAGTTTAGCCCAGTAGAGCCCGACAGAGCCCGACAGAGCCCGACAGAGCCCAGTAGAGCCCGACAGAGCCCGACAGGGCCCGACAGAGCCCGACAGAGCCCGACAGGGCCCGACAGGGCCCGACAGAGCCCAGTTTAGCCCAGTAGAGCCCGACAGAGCCCAGTAGAGCCCGACAGAGCCCAGTAGAGCCCGACAGAGCCCAGTATAGCCCAGTAGAGCCCGACAGAGCCCGACAGAGCCCGACAGGGCCCGACAGAGCCCAGTAGAGCCCAGTAGAGCCCGACAGAGCCCGACAGAGCCCGACAGGGCCCGACAGAGCCCGACAGAGCCCGACAGAGCCCGACAGGGCCCGACAGGGAACAGTAGAGCCCAATAGAGCCCGACAGAGCCCGACAGAGCCCGACAGGGCCCGACAGGGCCCGACAGAGCCCGACAGAGCCCGACAGGGCCCGACAGAGCCCGACAGAGCCCGACAGGGCCCGACAGAGCCCGACAGAGCCCAGTAGAGCCCGACAGAGGCCGACAGAGGCCGACAGGGCCCGACAGGGCCGGACAGAGCCCGACAGAGCCCGACAGAGCCCAGTAGAGCCCGACAGAGCCCGACAGAGTCTGGCAGAGCCCGACAGAGCCCGACAGAGCCCAGTAGAGCCCAGTAGAGCCCGACAGAGCCCGACAGAGCCCGACAGAGCCCGACCGGGCCCGACAGGGCCCGACAGAGCCCAGTTTAGCCCAGTAGAGCCCGACAGAGCCCGACAGAGCCCGACAGAGCCCAGTAGAGACCGACAGAGCCCGACAGAGCCCGACAGAGCCCGACAGAGCCCGAAGGGGCCCGACAGGGCCCGACAGAGCCCAGTTTAGCCCAGTAGAGCCCGACAGAGCCCGACAGAGCCCGACAGAGCCCGACAGAGCCCAGTAGAGCCCGACAGAGCCCGACAGAGCCCGACAGGGCCCGACAGGGCCTGACAGGGCCCGACAGAGCCCAGTTTAGCCCAGTAGAGCCCGACAGAGCCCGACAGAGCCCGACAGAGCCCGACAGGGCCCGACAGGGCCCGACAGGGCCCAGTAGAGCCCGACAGAGCCCGACAGAGCCCGACAGAGCCCAGTAGAGTCCGACAGAGCCCGACAGAGCCCGACAGGGCCCGACAGGGCCCGACAGGGCCCGACAGAGCCCAGTAGAGACCGACAGAGCCCGACAGAGCCCGACAGGGCCCGACAGGGCCCGACAGAGCCCGACAGAGCCCAGTAGAGCCCAGTAGAGCCCGACAGAGCCCGACAGAGCCCAACAGGGCCCGACAGAGCCCAACAGAGCCCGACAGAGCCCGATAGAGCCCGACAGGGCCCGACAGAGCCCGACAGGGCCCGACAGGGCCCGACAGAGCCCGACAGAGCCCAGTAGAGCCCAGTAGAGCCCGACAGAGCCCGACAGAGAACAGTAGAGCCCAGTAGAGCCCAGTAGAGAACGACAGAGCCCGACAGAGCCCGACAGGGCCCGACAGGGCCCGACAGAGCCCAGTAGAGCCCAGTAGAGCCCGACAGAGCCCGACAGAGCCCGACAGAGCCCGACAGAGCCCAGTAGAGCCCAGTAGAGCCCGACAGAGCCCGACAGAGCCCGACAGGGCCCGACAGGGCCCGACAGGGCCCAGTTTAGCCCAGTAGAGCCCGACAGAGCCCGACAGAGCCCGACAGAGCCCGACAGAGCCCAGTAGAGCCCGACAGGGCCCGACAGGGCCCGACAGAGCCCAGTTTAGCCCAGTAGAGCCCGACAGAGCCCGACAGAGCCTGACAGAGCCCGACAGGGCCCGACAGAGCCCAGTTTAGCCCAGTAGAGCCCGACAGAGCCCGACAGAGCCCGACAGGGCCCGACAGGGCCCGACAGAGCCCGACAGAGCCCGACAGGGCCCGACAGAGCCCAGTAGAGCCCGACAGAGCCCGACAGAGCCCGACAGGGCCCGACAGGGCCCGACAGAGCCCGACAGAGCCCGACAGGGCCCGAGAGGGCCCGACAGAGCCCGACAGAGCCCGATAGGGCCCGAAAGAGCCCGACAGAGCCCGACAGGGCCCGAGAGGGCCCGACAGAGCCCGACAGAGCCCGACAGGGCCCAGTAGAGCCCGACAGAGCCCGACAGAGCCCGACAGAGCCCGACAGGGCCCGACAGGGCCCAGTAGAGCCCGACAGAGCCCGACAGAGCCCGACAGGGCCTGAGAGAGCCCGACAGGGCCCGACAGAGCCCGACAGAGCCCGACAGGGCCCGACAGGGCCCGACAGAGCCCGACAGGGCCCGACAGGGCCCGACAGAGCCCGACAGAGCCCAACAGGGCCCAGTAGAGCCCGACAGGGCCCGACAGAGCCCAACAGAGCCCGACAGAACCCGACAGAGCCCGACAGAGCCCGACAGGGCCCGACAGGGCCCGACAGAGCCCGACAGAGCCCAGTAGAGCCCGACAGAGCCCGACAGAGCCCAGTAGAGCCCAGTAGAGCCCGACAGAGCCCGACAGAGCCCGACAGAGCCCGAGAGAACCCGACAGAGCCCGACAGAGACCAGTTGAGCCCGACAGAGCCCGACAGAGCCCGACAGGGCCCGACAGGGCCCAGTAGAGCCCGACAGAGCCCGACAGAGCCCGACAGAGCCCGACAGAGCCCGACAGGGCCCAGTAGAGCCCGACAGAGCCCGACAGAGCCCGACAGGGCCCGACACAGCCCGACAGAGCCCGACAGGGCCCGACAGGGCCCGACAGAGCCCAGTAGAGCCCGACAGAGCCCGACAGAGCCCGACAGAGCCCGACAGGGCCCGACAGAGCCCGACAGAGCCCGACAGGGCCCGACAGAGCCTGACAGAGCCCGACAGGGCCCAGTAGAGCCCGACAGAGCCCGACAGAGCCCGACAGGGCCCGACAGGGCCCGACAGGGCCCGACAGAGCCCGACAGGGCCCGAAAGGGCCCGACAGAGCCCAGTAGAGCCCGACAGGGCCCGACAGAGCCCGACAGAGCCCGACAGGGCCCGACAGGCCCCAGTAGAGCCCGACAGAGCCCGACAGAGCCCGACAGGGCCCGACAGAGCCCGACACAGCCCGACAGGGCCCGACAGGGCCCGACAGGGCCCAGTAGAGCCCGACAGGGCCCGACAGAGCCCGACAGAACCCGTCAGAGCCCGACAGAGCCCGACAGAGCCCGACAGAGCCCGACAGAGACCGACAGGGCCCGACAGGGCCCGACAGAGCCCGACAGAGCCCGACAGGGCCCGACAGAGCCCGACAGGGCCCAGTAGAGCCCGACAGAGCCCGACAGGGCCCGACAGAGCCCGACAGAACCCGACAGAGCCCGACATGGCCCGACAGAGCCCGACAGAGCCCGACAGAGCCCGACAGGGCCCGACAGGGCCCAGTAGAGCCCGACAGAGCCCGACAGAGCCCGACAGAACCCGACAGGGCCCAGTAGAGCCCGACAGAGCCCGACAGAGCCCGACAGAGCCCGACAGGGCCCGACAGAGCCCGACAGAGCCCGACAGGGCCCAGTAGAGCCCGACAGAGCCCGACAGAGCCCGACAGGGCCCGACAGAGCCCGACAGAGCCCGACAGAGCCCGACAGGGCCCAGTAGAGCCCGACAGAGCCCGACAGGGCCCGACAGAGCCCGACAGAGCCCGACAGAGCCCGACAGAGCCCGACAGGGCCCAGTAGAGCCCGACAGAGCCCGACAGAGCCCGACAGAGCCCGAGAGAGCCTGACAGGGCCCGACAGAGCCCGACAGAGCCCGACAGGGCCCGACAGGGCCCGACAGAGCCCGACAGGGCCCGACAGAGCCCGACAGAGCCCGACAGAGCCCGACAGGGCCCGACAGAGCCCAGTAGAGCCCGACAGAGCCCGACAGAGCCCGACAGAGCCCAGTAGAGCCCAGTAGAGCCCGATAGAGCCCGACAGGGCCCGACAGAGCCCGACAGGGCCCGACAGGGCCCGACAGGGCCCAGTAGAGCCCGACAGAGCCCGACAGGGCCCGACAGGGCCCGACAGGGCCCAGTAGAGCCCGACAGAGCCCGACAGAGCCCGACAGGGCCCGACAGAGCCCGACAGAGCCCGACAGAGCCCAGTAGAGCCCAGTAGAGCCCGACAGAGCCCGACAGAGCCCGACAGAACCCGACAGGGCCCGACAGGGCCCGACAGAGCCCAGTAGAGCCCGACAGAGCCCGACAGAGCCCGACAGAGCCCGACAGGGCCCGACAGGGCCCGACAGAGCCCGACAGAGCCCGACAGGGCCCTGTAGAGCCCGACAGAACCCGACAGAGCCCGACAGAGCCCGACAGGGCCCGACAGAGCCCGACAGGGCCCGACAGGGCCCAGTAGAGCCCGACAGAGCCCGACAGAGCCCGACAGAGCCCGACAGGGCCCGACAGGGGCCGACAGAGCCTGACAGAGCCCAGTAGAGCCCAGTAGAGCCCGACAGAGCCCGACAGAGCCCGACAGGGCCCGACAGGGCCCGACAGAGCCCGACAGAGCCCAGTAGAGCCCAGTAGAGCCCGACAGAGCCCGACAGAGCCCAGTAGAGCCCAGTAGAGCTCAGTAGAGCCCGACAGAGCCCGACAGAGCCCGACAGAGCCCGACAGGGCCCGACAGGGCCCGACAGAGCCCAGTTTAGCCCAGTAGAGCCCGACAGAGCCCGACAGAGCCCGACAGAGCCCAGTAGAGCCCGACAGAGCCCGACAGGGCCCGACAGAGCCCGACAGAGCCCGACAGGGCCCGACAGGGCCCGACAGAGCCCAGTTTAGCCCAGTAGAGCCCGACAGAGCCCAGTAGAGCCCGACAGAGCCCAGTAGAGCCCGACAGAGCCCAGTATAGCCCAGTAGAGCCCGACAGAGCCCGACAGAGCCCGACAGGGCCCGACAGAGCCCAGTAGAGCCCAGTAGAGCCCGACAGAGCCCGACAGAGCCCGACAGGGCCCGACAGAGCCCGACAGAGCCCGACAGAGCCCGACAGGGCCCGACAGGGAACAGTAGAGCCCAATAGAGCCCGACAGAGCCCGACAGAGCCCGACAGGGCCCGACAGGGCCCGACAGAGCCCGACAGAGCCCGACAGGGCCCGACAGAGCCCGACAGAGCCCGACAGGGCCCGACAGAGCCCGACAGAGCCCAGTAGAGCCCGACAGAGGCCGACAGAGGCCGACAGGGCCCGACAGGGCCGGACAGAGCCCGACAGAGCCCGACAGAGCCCAGTAGAGCCCGACAGAGCCCGACAGAGTCTGGCAGAGCCCGACAGAGCCCGACAGAGCCCAGTAGAGCCCAGTAGAGCCCGACAGAGCCCGACAGAGCCCGACAGAGCCCGACCGGGCCCGACAGGGCCCGACAGAGCCCAGTTTAGCCCAGTAGAGCCCGACAGAGCCCGACAGAGCCCGACAGAGCCCAGTAGAGACCGACAGAGCCCGACAGAGCCCGACAGAGCCCGACAGAGCCCGAAGGGGCCCGACAGGGCCCGACAGAGCCCAGTTTAGCCCAGTAGAGCCCGACAGAGCCCGACAGAGCCCGACAGAGCCCGACAGAGCCCAGTAGAGCCCGACAGAGCCCGACAGAGCCCGACAGGGCCCGACAGGGCCTGACAGGGCCCGACAGAGCCCAGTTTAGCCCAGTAGAGCCCGACAGAGCCCGACAGAGCCCGACAGAGCCCGACAGGGCCCGACAGGGCCCGACAGGGCCCAGTAGAGCCCGACAGAGCCCGACAGAGCCCGACAGAGCCCAGTAGAGTCCGACAGAGCCCGACAGAGCCCGACAGGGCCCGACAGAGCCCAGTAGAGACCGACAGAGCCCGACAGAGCCCGACAGGGCCCGACAGGGCCCGACAGAGCCCGACAGAGCCCAGTAGAGCCCAGTAGAGCCCGACAGAGCCCGACAGAGCCCAACAGGGCCCGACAGAGCCCAACAGAGCCCGACAGAGCCCGATAGAGCCCGACAGGGCCCGACAGAGCCCGACAGGGCCCGACAGGGCCCGACAGAGCCCGACAGAGCCCAGTAGAGCCCAGTAGAGCCCGACAGAGCCCGACAGAGAACAGTAGAGCCCAGTAGAGCCCAGTAGAGAACGACAGAGCCCGACAGAGCCCGACAGGGCCCGACAGGGCCCGACAGAGCCCAGTAGAGCCCAGTAGAGCCCGACAGAGCCCGACAGAGCCCGACAGAGCCCGACAGAGCCCAGTAGAGCCCAGTAGAGCCCGACAGAGCCCGACAGAGCCCGACAGGGCCCGACAGGGCCCGACAGGGCCCAGTTTAGCCCAGTAGAGCCCGACAGAGCCCGACAGAGCCCGACAGAGCCCGACAGAGCCCAGTAGAGCCCGACAGGGCCCGACAGGGCCCGACAGAGCCCAGTTTAGCCCAGTAGAGCCCGACAGAGCCCGACAGAGCCTGACAGAGCCCGACAGGGCCCGACAGAGCCCAGTTTAGCCCAGTAGAGCCCGACAGAGCCCGACAGAGCCCGACAGGGCCCGACAGGGCCCGACAGAGCCCGACAGAGCCCGACAGGGCCCGACAGAGCCCAGTAGAGCCCGACAGAGCCCGACAGAGCCCGACAGGGCCCGACAGGGCCCGACAGAGCCCGACAGAGCCCGACAGGGCCCGAGAGGGCCCGACAGAGCCCGACAGAGCCCGATAGGGCCCGAAAGAGCCCGACAGAGCCCGACAGGGCCCGAGAGGGCCCGACAGAGCCCGACAGAGCCCGACAGGGCCCAGTAGAGCCCGACAGAGCCCGACAGAGCCCGACAGAGCCCGACAGGGCCCGACAGGGCCCAGTAGAGCCCGACAGAGCCCGACAGAGCCCGACAGGGCCTGAGAGAGCCCGACAGGGCCCGACAGAGCCCGACAGAGCCCGACAGGGCCCGACAGGGCCCGACAGAGCCCGACAGGGCCCGACAGGGCCCGACAGAGCCCGACAGAGCCCAACAGGGCCCAGTAGAGCCCGACAGGGCCCGACAGAGCCCAACAGAGCCCGACAGAACCCGACAGAGCCCGACAGAGCCCGACAGGGCCCGACAGGGCCCGACAGAGCCCGACAGAGCCCAGTAGAGCCCGACAGAGCCCGACAGAGCCCAGTAGAGCCCAGTAGAGCCCGACAGAGCCCGACAGAGCCCGACAGAGCCCGAGAGAACCCGACAGAGCCCGACAGAGACCAGTTGAGCCCGACAGAGCCCGACAGAGCCCGACAGGGCCCGACAGGGCCCAGTAGAGCCCGACAGAGCCCGACAGAGCCCGACAGAGCCCGACAGAGCCCGACAGGGCCCAGTAGAGCCCGACAGAGCCCGACAGAGCCCGACAGGGCCCGACACAGCCCGACAGAGCCCGACAGGGCCCGACAGGGCCCGACAGAGCCCAGTAGAGCCCGACAGAGCCCGACAGAGCCCGACAGAGCCCGACAGAGCCCGACAGGGCCCAGTAGAGCCCAGTAGAGCCCGACAGAGCCCAGTAGAGCCCGACAGAGCCCGACAGAGCCCGACAGGGCCCGACAGGGCCCGACAGAGCCCGACAGAGCCCGACAGGGCCCGACAGAGCCTGACAGAGCCCGACAGGGCCCAGTAGAGCCCGACAGAGCCCGACAGAGCCCGACAGGGCCCGACAGGGCCCGACAGGGCCCGACAGAGCCCGACAGGGCCCGAAAGGGCCCGACAGAGCCCAGTAGAGCCCGACAGGGCCCGACAGAGCCCGACAGAGCCCGACAGGGCCCGACAGGCCCCAGTAGAGCCCGACAGAGCCCGACAGGGCCCGACAGGGCCCGACAGAGCCCGACAGAGCCCGACAGGGCCCGACAGGGCCCGACAGGGCCCAGTAGAGCCCGACAGGGCCCGACAGAGCCCGACAGAACCCGTCAGAGCCCGACAGAGCCCGACAGAGCCCGACAGAGCCCGACAGAGACCGACAGGGCCCGACAGGGCCCGACAGAGCCCGACAGAGCCCGACAGGGCCCGACAGAGCCCGACAGGGCCCAGTAGAGCCCGACAGAGCCCGACAGGGCCCGACAGAGCCCGACAGAACCCGACAGAGCCCGACATGGCCCGACAGAGCCCGACAGAGCCCGACAGAGCCCGACAGGGCCCGACAGGGCCCAGTAGAGCCCGACAGAGCCCGACAGAGCCCGACAGAACCCGACAGGGCCCAGTAGAGCCCGACAGAGCCCGACAGAGCCCGACAGAGCCCGACAGGGCCCGACAGAGCCCGACAGAGCCCGACAGGGCCCAGTAGAGCCCGACAGAGCCCGACAGAGCCCGACAGGGCCCGACAGAGCCCGACAGAGCCCGACAGAGCCCGACAGGGCCCAGTAGAGCCCGACAGAGCCCGACAGGGCCCGACAGAGCCCGACAGAGCCCGACAGAGCCCGACAGAGCCCGACAGGGCCCAGTAGAGCCCGACAGAGCCCGACAGAGCCCGACAGAGCCCGAGAGAGCCTGACAGGGCCCGACAGAGCCCGACAGAGCCCGACAGGGCCCGACAGGGCCCGACAGAGCCCGACAGGGCCCGACAGAGCCCGACAGAGCCCGACAGAGCCCGACAGGGCCCGACAGAGCCCAGTAGAGCCCGACAGAGCCCGACAGAGCCCGACAGAGCCCAGTAGAGCCCAGTAGAGCCCGATAGAGCCCGACAGGGCCCGACAGAGCCCGACAGGGCCCGACAGGGCCCGACAGGGCCCAGTAGAGCCCGACAGAGCCCGACAGGGCCCGACAGGGCCCGACAGGGCCCAGTAGAGCCCGACAGAGCCCGACAGAGCCCGACAGGGCCCGACAGAGCCCGACAGAGCCCGACAGAGCCCAGTAGAGCCCAGTAGAGCCCGACAGAGCCCGACAGAGCCCGACAGAACCCGACAGGGCCCGACAGGGCCCGACAGAGCCCAGTAGAGCCCGACAGAGCCCGACAGAGCCCGACAGAGCCCGACAGGGCCCGACAGGGCCCGACAGAGCCCGACAGAGCCCGACAGGGCCCTGTAGAGCCCGACAGAACCCGACAGAGCCCGACAGAGCCCGACAGGGCCCGACAGAGCCCGACAGGGCCCGACAGATCCCAGTAGAGCCCGACAGAGCCCGACAGAGCCCGACAGAGCCCGACAGGGCCCGACAGGGGCCGACAGAGCCTGACAGAGCCCAGTAGAGCCCAGTAGAGCCCGACAGAGCCCGACAGAGCCCGACAGGGCCCGACAGGGCCCGACAGAGCCCGACAGAGCCCAGTAGAGCCCAGTAGAGCCCGACAGAGCCCGACAGAGCCCAGTAGAGCCCAGTAGAGCTCAGTAGAGCCCGACAGAGCCCGACAGAGCCCGACAGAGCCCGACAGGGCCCGACAGGGCCCGACAGAGCCCAGTTTAGCCCAGTAGAGCCCGACAGAGCCCGACAGAGCCCGACAGAGCCCAGTAGAGCCCGACAGAGCCCGACAGGGCCCGACAGAGCCCGACAGAGCCCGACAGGGCCCGACAGGGCCCGACAGAGCCCAGTTTAGCCCAGTAGAGCCCGACAGAGCCCAGTAGAGCCCGACAGAGCCCAGTAGAGCCCGACAGAGCCCAGTATAGCCCAGTAGAGCCCGACAGAGCCCGACAGAGCCCGACAGGGCCCGACAGAGCCCAGTAGAGCCCAGTAGAGCCCGACAGAGCCCGACAGAGCCCGACAGGGCCCGACAGAGCCCGACAGAGCCCGACAGAGCCCGACAGGGCCCGACAGGGAACAGTAGAGCCCAATAGAGCCCGACAGAGCCCGACAGAGCCCGACAGGGCCCGACAGGGCCCGACAGAGCCCGACAGAGCCCGACAGGGCCCGACAGAGCCCGACAGAGCCCGACAGGGCCCGACAGAGCCCGACAGAGCCCAGTAGAGCCCGACAGAGGCCGACAGAGGCCGACAGGGCCCGACAGGGCCGGACAGAGCCCGACAGAGCCCGACAGAGCCCAGTAGAGCCCGACAGAGCCCGACAGAGTCTGGCAGAGCCCGACAGAGCCCGACAGAGCCCAGTAGAGCCCAGTAGAGCCCGACAGAGCCCGACAGAGCCCGACAGAGCCCGACCGGGCCCGACAGGGCCCGACAGAGCCCAGTTTAGCCCAGTAGAGCCCGACAGAGCCCGACAGAGCCCGACAGAGCCCAGTAGAGACCGACAGAGCCCGACAGAGCCCGACAGAGCCCGACAGAGCCCGAAGGGGCCCGACAGGGCCCGACAGAGCCCAGTTTAGCCCAGTAGAGCCCGACAGAGCCCGACAGAGCCCGACAGAGCCCAGTAGAGCCCGACAGAGCCCGACAGAGCCCGACAGGGCCCGACAGGGCCTGACAGGGCCCGACAGAGCCCAGTTTAGCCCAGTAGAGCCCGACAGAGCCCGACAGAGCCCGACAGAGCCCGACAGGGCCCGACAGGGCCCGACAGGGCCCAGTAGAGCCCGACAGAGCCCGACAGAGCCCGACAGAGCCCAGTAGAGTCCGACAGAGCCCGACAGAGCCCGACAGGGCCCGACAGGGCCCGACAGGGCCCGACAGAGCCCAGTAGAGACCGACAGAGCCCGACAGAGCCCGACAGGGCCCGACAGGGCCCGACAGAGCCCGACAGAGCCCAGTAGAGCCCAGTAGAGCCCGACAGAGCCCGACAGAGCCCAACAGGGCCCGACAGAGCCCAACAGAGCCCGACAGAGCCCGATAGAGCCCGACAGGGCCCGACAGAGCCCGACAGGGCCCGACAGGGCCCGACAGAGCCCGACAGAGCCCAGTAGAGCCCAGTAGAGCCCGACAGAGCCCGACAGAGAACAGTAGAGCCCAGTAGAGCCCAGTAGAGAACGACAGAGCCCGACAGAGCCCGACAGGGCCCGACAGGGCCCGACAGAGCCCAGTAGAGCCCAGTAGAGCCCGACAGAGCCCGACAGAGCCCGACAGAGCCCAGTAGAGCCCAGTAGAGCCCGACAGAGCCCGACAGAGCCCGACAGGGCCCGACAGGGCCCGACAGGGCCCAGTTTAGCCCAGTAGAGCCCGACAGAGCCCGACAGAGCCCGACAGAGCCCGACAGAGCCCAGTAGAGCCCGACAGGGCCCGACAGGGCCCGACAGAGCCCAGTTTAGCCCAGTAGAGCCCGACAGAGCCCGACAGAGCCTGACAGAGCCCGACAGGGCCCGACAGAGCCCAGTTTAGCCCAGTAGAGCCCGACAGAGCCCGACAGAGCCCGACAGGGCCCGACAGGGCCCGACAGAGCCCGACAGAGCCCGACAGGGCCCGACAGAGCCCAGTAGAGCCCGACAGAGCCCGACAGAGCCCGACAGGGCCCGACAGGGCCCGACAGAGCCCGACAGAGCCCGACAGGGCCCGAGAGGGCCCGACAGAGCCCGACAGAGCCCGATAGGGCCCAGTAGAGCCCGACAGAGCCCGACAGAGCCCGACAGAGCCCGACAGGGCCCGACAGGGCCCAGTAGAGCCCGACAGAGCCCGACAGAGCCCGACAGGACCCGACAGAGCCCGACAGAGCCCGACAGGGCCCGATAGGGCCCGACAGAGCCCGACAGGGCCCGACAGAGCCCGACAGAGCCCGACAGGGCCCGACAGAGCCCAACAGGGCCCAGTAGAGCCCGACAGAGCCCGACAGAGCCCGACAGAGCCCGACAGAACCCGACAGAGCCCGACAGAGCCCGACAGGGCCCGACAGGGCCCGACAGAGCCCGACAGAGCCCGACAGGGCCCAGTAGAGCCCGACAGAGCCCGACAGAGCCCGACAGAGCCCGAGAGAACCCGACAGAGCCCGACAGGGCCCGACAGAGCCCGACAGGGCCCGACAGGGCCCGACAGAGCCCAGTAGAGCCCGACAGAGCCCGACAGAGCCCGACAGAGCCCGACAGGGCCCAGTAGAGCCCAGTAGAGCCCGACAGAGCCCAGTAGAGCCCGACAGAGCCCGACAGAGCCCGACAGAGCCCGACAGGGCCCGACAGGGCCCGACAGAGCCCGACAGAGCCCGACAGGGCCCGACAGAGCCTGACAGAGCCCGACAGGGCCCAGTAGAGCCCGACAGAGCCCGACAGAGCCCGACAGGGCCCGACAGAGCCCGACAGAGCCCAACAGGGCCCGACAGGGCCCAGTAGAGCCCGACAGAGCCCGACAGAGCCCGACAGGGCCCGACAGGGCCCGACAGGGCCCGACAGAGCCCGACAGGGCCCGAAAGGGCCCGACAGAGCCCAGTAGAGCCCGACAGAGCCCGACAGAGCCCGACAGAGCCCAACAGGGCCCGACAGGGCCCAGTAGAGCCCGACAGAGCCCGACAGAGCCCGACAGGGCCCGACAGAGCCCGACAGAGCCCGACAGGGCCCGAGAGGGCCCGACAGGGCCCAGTAGAGCCCGACAGGGCCCGACAGAGCCCGACAGAACCCGTCAGAGCCCGACAGAGCCCGACAGAGCCCGACAGGGCCCAGTAGAGCCCGACAGAGCCCGACAGTGCCCGACAGAGCCCGACAGGGCCCGACAGAGCCCGACAGAGCCCGACAGAGCCCGACAGGGCCCGACAGAGCCCGACAGAGCCCGACAGAGCCCGACAGAGCCCAGTAGAGTCCGACAGAGCCCGACAGGGCCCGACAGGGCCCGACAGGGCCCGACAGAGCCCAGTAGAGACCGACAGAGCCCGACAGAGCCCGACAGGGCCCGACAGGGCCCGACAGAGCCCGACAGAGCCCAGTAGAGCCCAGTAGAGCCCGACAGAGCCCGACAGAGCCCAACAGGGCCCGACAGAGCCCAACAGAGCCCGACAGAGCCCGATAGAGCCCGACAGGGCCCGACAGAGCCCGACAGGGCCCGACAGGGCCCGACAGAGCCCGACAGAGCCCAGTAGAGCCCAGTAGAGCCCGACAGAGCCCGACTGAGCCCAGTAGAGCCCAGTAGAGCCCAGTAGAGCCCGACAGAGCCCGACAGAGCCCGACAGGGCCCGACAGGGCTCGACAGAGCCCAGTAGAGCCCAGTAGAGCCCGACAGAGCCCGACAGAGCCCGACAGAGCCCGACAGAGCCCAGTAGAGCCCAGTAGAGCCCGACAGAGCCCGACAGAGCCCGACAGGGCCCGACAGGGCCCGACAGGGCCCAGTTTAGCCCAGTAGAGCCCGACAGAGCCCGACAGAGCCCGACAGAGCCCGACAGAGCCCAGTAGAGCCCGACAGGGCCCGACAGGGCCCGTCAGAGCCCAGTTTAGCCCAGTAGAGCCCGACAGAGCCCGACAGAGCCTGACAGAGCCCGACAGGGCCCGACAGAGCCCAGTTTAGCCCAGTAGAGCCCGACAGAGCCCGACAGAGCCCGACAGGGCCCGACAGGGCCCGACAGAGCCCGACAGAGCCCGACAGGGCCCGACAGAGCCCAGTAGAGCCCGACAGAGCCCGACAGAGCCCGACAGGGCCCGACAGGGCCCGACAGAGCCCGACAGAGCCCGACAGGGCCCGAGAGGGCCCGACAGAGCCCGACAGAGCCCGACAGGGCCCAGTAGAGCCCGACAGAGCCCGACAGAGCCCGACAGAGCCCGACAGGGCCCGACAGGGCCCAGTAGAGCCCGACAGAGCCCGACAGAGCCCGACAGGGCCCGACAGAGCCCGACAGAGCCCGACAGGGCCCGATAGGGCCCGACAGAGCCCGACAGGGCCCGACAGAGCCCGACAGAGCCCGACAGGGCCCGACAGAGCCCAACAGGGCCCAGTAGAGCCCGACAGAGCCCGACAGAGCCCGACAGAGCCCAACAGAACCCGACAGAGCCCGACAGAGCCCGACAGGGCCCGACAGGGCCCGACAGAGCCCGACAGAGCCCGACAGGGCCCAGTAGAGCCCGACAGAGCCCGACAGAGCCCGACAGAGCCCGAGAGAACCCGACAGAGCCCGACAGGGCCCGACAGAGCCTGACAGGGCCCGACAGGGCCCGACAGAGCCCAGTAGAGCCCGACAGAGCCCGACAGAGACCGACAGAGCCCGACAGGGCCCAGTAGAGCCCAGTAGAGCCCGACAGAGCCCAGTAGAGCCCGACAGAGCCCGACAGAGCCCGACAGAGCCCGACAGGGCCCGACAGGGCCCGACAGAGCCCGACAGAGCCCGACAGGGCCCGACAGAGCCTGACAGAGCCCGACAGGGCCCAGTAGAGCCCGACAGAGCCCGACAGAGCCCGACAGGGCCCGACAGAGCCCGACAGAGCCCAACAGGGCCCGACAGGGCCCAGTAGAGCCCGACAGAGCCCGACAGAGCCCGACAGGGCCCGACAGGGCCCGACAGGGCCCGACAGAGCCCGACAGGGCCCGAAAGGGCCCGACAGAGCCCAGTAGAGCCCGACAGAGCCCGACAGAGCCCGACAGAGCCCAACAGGGCCCGACAGGGCCCAGTAGAGCCCGACAGAGCCCGACAGAGCCCGACAGGGCCCGACAGAGCCCGACAGAGCCCGACAGGGCCCGACAGGGCCCGACAGGGCCCAGTAGAGCCCGACAGGGCCCGACAGAGCCCGATAGAACCCGTCAGAGCCCGACAGAGCCCGACAGAGCCCGACAGGGCCCAGTAGAGCCCGACAGAGCCCGACAGTGCCCGACAGAGCCCGACAGGGCCCGACAGAGCCCGACAGAGCCCGACAGAGCCCGACAGGGCCCGACAGGGCCCGACAGGGCCCAGTAGAGCCCGACAGAGCCCGACAGGGCCCGACAGAGCCCGACAGAGCCCGACAGAGCCCGACATGGCCCGACAGAGCCCGACAGAGCCCGACAGAGCCCGACAGGGCCCGACAGGGCCCAGTAGAGCCCGACAGAGCCCGACAGAGCCCGACAGGGCCCGACAGAGCCCGACAGAGCCCGACAGGGCCCAGTAGAGCCCGACAGAGCCCGACAGAGCCCGACAGAGCCCGACAGGGCCCGACAGAGCCCGACAGAGCCCGACAGGGCCCAGTAGAGCCCGACAGAGCCCGACAGAGCCCGACAGAGCCCGACAGAGCCCGACAGGGCCCACTAGAGCCCGACAGAGCCCGACAGAGCCCGACAGAGCCCAACAGGGCCCGACAGAGACCGACAGAGCGCGACAGAGCCCGACAGGGCCCGACAGAGCCCGACAGAGCCCAACAGGGCCCAGTAGAGCCCGACAGAGCCCGACAGAGCCCGACAGAGCCCGACAGGGCCCGACAGAGCCCGACAGGGCCCGACAGGGCCCGACAGAGCCCGACAGAGCCCGACAGGGCCCAGTAGAGCCCGACAGAGCCCGACAGAGCCCGACAGGGCCCGACAGGGCCCGACAGAGCCCGACAGGGCCCGACAGAGCCCGACAGAGCCCGACAGAGCCCGACAGGGCCCGACAGGACCCAGTAGAGCCCGACAGAGCCCGACAGAGCCCGACAGGGCCCGACAGGGCCCGACAGAGCCCGACAGAGCCCGACAGGGCCCGACAGGGCCCGACAGAGCCCAGTAGAGCCCGACAGAGCCCGACAGAGCCCGACAGAGCCCGACAGAACCCGACAGAGGCCGACAGAGCCCAGTAGAGCCCGACACAGCCCGACAGAGCCCGACAGAGCCCGACAGGGCCCGACAGGGCCCGACAGGGCCCAGTAGAGCCCGACAGAGCCCGACAGAGCCCGAGAGGGCCCGACAGGGCCCAGTAGAGCCCGACAGAGCCCGACAGAGCCCGACAGAGCCCGACAGGGCCCGACAGAGCCCGACAGAGCCCGACAGGGCCCGACAGGGCCCAGTAGAGCCCGACAGAACCCGACAGAGCCCAGTAGAGCCCGACAGAGCCCGACAGAGCCCGACAGAGCCTGACAGAACCCGACAGAGCCCGACAGAGACCAGTTGAGCCCGACAGAGCCCGACAGAGCCCGACAGAGCCCGACAGGGCCGGACAGGGCCCAGTAGAGCCCGACAGAGCCCGACAGAGCCCGACAGAGCCCGACAGGGCCCAGTAGAGCCCGACAGAGCCCGACAGAGCCCGACAGAGCCCGACAGGGCCCGACAGAGCCCGACAGAGCCCGACAGGGCCCGACAGGGCCCGACAGAGCCCAGTAGAGCCCGACAGAGCCCGACAGAGCCCGACAGAGCCCGACAGGGCCCGACAGAGCCCGACAGAGCCCGACAGAGCCCGACAGGGCCCGACAGAGCCTGACAGAGCCCGACAGGGCCCAGTAGAGCCCGACAGAGCCCGACAGAGCCCGACAGAGCCCGACAGGCCCCGACAGAGCCCGACAGGGCCCGACAGGGCCCGACAGAGCCCGAAAGAGCCCGACAGGGCCCGACAGAGCCCGACAGAGCCCGACAGGGCCCGACAGGGCCCAGTAGAGCCCGACAGAGCCCGACAGGGCCCGACAGAGCCCGACAGGGCCCGACAGGGCCCGACAGAGCCCAGTAGAGCCCGACAGAGCCCGACAGAGCCCGACAGAGCCCGACAGGGCCCGACAGGGTCCAGTAGAGCCCGACAGAGCCCGACAGAGCCCGACAGAGCCCGACAGGGCCCGACAGAGCCCGACAGAGCCCGACAGGGCCCGACAGGGCCCAGTAGAGCCCGACAGAGCCCGACAGAGCCCGACAGGGCCCGACAGGGCCCGACAGGGCCCGACAGGGCCCGAAAGGGCCCGACAGAGCCCAGTAGAGCCCGACAGAGCCCGACAGAGCCCGACAGGGCCCGACAGGGCCCGACAGAGCCCGACAGGGCCCGACAGGGCCCAGTAGAGCCCGACAGAGCCCGACAGAGCCCGACAGGGCCCGACAGGGCCCGACAGGGCCCGACAGAGCCCGACAGGGCCCGAAAGGGCCCGACAGAGCCCAGTAGAGCCCGACAGAGCCCGACAGAGCCCGACAGAGCCCGACAGGGCCCGACAGGGCCCAGTAGAGCCCGACAGAGCCCGATAGAGCCCGACAGAGCCCGACAGGGCCCGACAGGGCCCGACAGGGCCCAGTAGAGCCCGACAGAGCCCGACAGAGCCCGACAGAACCCGTCAGAGCCCGACAGAGCCCGACAGAGCCCGACAGGGCCCAGTAGAACCCGACAGAGCCCGACAGAGACCGACAGGGCCCGACAGAGCCCGACAGAGCCCGACAGAGCCCGACAGAGCCCGACAGGGCCCGACAGGGCCCGACACGGCCCGACAGGGCCCGACAGAGCCCGACAGAGCCCGACAGAGCCCGACAGGGCCCGACAGAGCCCGACAGAGCCCGACAGGGCCCAATAGAGCCCGACAGAGCCCGACAGAGCCCGACAGAGCCCAACAGAGCCCGACAGAGCCCAGTAGAGCCCGACAGAGCCCGACAGAGCCCGACAGAGCCCGACAGGGCCCGAAAGAGCCCGACAGGGCCCGACAGGGCCCGACAGAGCCCGACAGAGCCCGACAGGGCCCAGTAGAGCCCGACAGAGCCCGACAGAGCCCGACAGGGCCCGACAGGGCCCGACAGAGCCCGACAGGGCCGGACAGAGCCCGACAGAGCCCGACAGAGCCCGACAGGGCCCGACAGGGCCCAGTAGAGCCCGACAGAGCCCGACAGAGCCCGACAGGGCCCGACAGGGCCCCATAGAGCCCTACAGAGCCCGACAGGGCCCGACAGAGCCCGACAGAGCCCAGTAGAGCCTGACAGAGCCCGACAGAGCCCGACAGAGCCCGACTAGAACCCGACAGAGGCCGACAGAGCCCAGTAGAGCCCGACAGAGCCCGACAGAGCCCGACAGAGCCCGACAGGGCCCGACAGGGCCCAGTAGAGCCCGACAGAGCCCGACAGAGCCCGACAGGGCCCGACAGAGCCCGACAGGGCCCAGTAGAGCCCGACAGAGCCCGACAGAGCCCGACAGAGACCGATAGGGCCCGACAGAGCCCGACAGAGCCCGACAGAGCCCGACAGGGCCCGACAGGGCGCGACAGGGCCCAGTAGAGCCCGACAGAGCCCGACAGGGCCCGACAGAGCCCGACAGAGCCCGACAGAGCCCGACAGTGCCCAGTAGAGCCCGACAGAGCCCGACAGAGCCTGACAGGGCCCAGTAGAGCCCAGTAGAGCCTGACAGAGCCCAGTAGAGCCCGACAGAGCCCGACAGAGCCCGACAGAGCCCGACAGGGCCCGACAGAGCCCGACAGAGCCCGACAGGGCCCAGTAGAGCCCGACAGAGCCCGACAGAGCCCGACAGGGCCCGACAGAGCCCGACAGAGCCCGACAGAGCCCGACAGGGCCCAGTAGAGCCCGACAGAGCCCGACAGAGCCCAGTAGAGCCCGACAGAGCCCGACAGAGCCCGACAGAGCCCGACAGGGCCCGACAGAGCCCGACAGAGCCCGACAGGGCCCAGTAGAGCCCGACAGAGCCCGACAGAGCCCGACAGAGCCCGACAGAGCCCAGTAGAGCCCGACAGAACCCGACAGGGCCCGACAGAGCCCGACAGGGCCCGACAGAGCCCGACAGAGCCCGACAGAGCCTGACAGGGCCCGACAGAGCCCGACAGGGCCCGACAGGGCCCAGTAGAGCCCGACAGAGCCCGCCAGGGCCCGACAGAGCCCGACAGAGCCCGACAGGGCCCAGTAGAGCCCGAAAGAGCCCGACAGAGCCCGACAGAGCCCAGTAGAGCCCGACAGAGCCCGACAGAGCCCGACAGAGACCGACAGGGCCCGACAGAGCCCGACAGGGCCCGACAGGGCCCGACAGAGCCCGACAGAGCCCGACAGAGCCCGACAGAGCCCGACAGGGCCCAGTAGAGCCCGACAGAGCCCGACAGAGCCCGACAGGGCCCGACAGGGCCCAGTAGAGCCCGACAGAGCCCGACAGGGCCCGACAGAGCCCGACAGGGCCCGACAGGGCCCGACAGAGCCCGACAGGGCCCGACAGAGCCCGACAGAGCCCGACAGAGCCCGACAGGGCCCGACAGAGCCCAGTAGAGCCCGACAGAGCCCGACAGAGCCCGACAGAGCCCAGTAGAGCCCAGTAGAGCCCGATAGAGCCCGACAGGGCCCGACAGAGCCCGACAGGGCCCGACAGGGCCCGACAGGGCCCAGTAGAGCCCGACAGAGCCCGACAGGGCCCGACAGGGCCCGACAGGGCCCAGTAGAGCCCGACAGAGCCCGACAGAGCCCGACAGGGCCCGACAGAGCCCGACAGAGCCCGACAGAGCCCAGTAGAGCCCAGTAGAGCCCGACAGAGCCCGACAGAGCCCGACAGAACCCGACAGGGCCCGACAGGGCCCGACAGAGCCCAGTAGAGCCCGACAGAGCCCGACAGAGCCCGACAGAGCCCGACAGGGCCCGATAGGGCCCGACAGAGCCCGACAGAGCCCGACAGGGCCCTGTAGAGCCCGACAGAACCCGACAGAGCCCGACAGAGCCCGACAGGGCCCGACAGAGCCCGACAGGGCCCGACAGATCCCAGTAGAGCCCGACAGAGCCCGACAGAGCCCGACAGAGCCCGACAGGGCCCGACAGGGGCCGACAGAGCCTGACAGAGCCCAGTAGAGCCCAGTAGAGCCCGACAGAGCCCGACAGAGCCCGACAGGGCCCGACAGGGCCCGACAGAGCCCGACAGAGCCCAGTAGAGCCCAGTAGAGCCCGACAGAGCCCGACAGAGCCCAGTAGAGCCCAGTAGAGCTCAGTAGAGCCCGACAGAGCCCGACAGAGCCCGACAGAGCCCGACAGGGCCCGACAGGGCCCGACAGAGCCCAGTTTAGCCCAGTAGAGCCCGACAGAGCCCGACAGAGCCCGACAGAGCCCAGTAGAGCCCGACAGAGCCCGACAGGGCCCGACAGAGCCCGACAGAGCCCGACAGGGCCCGACAGGGCCCGACAGAGCCCAGTTTAGCCCAGTAGAGCCCGACAGAGCCCAGTAGAGCCCGACAGAGCCCAGTAGAGCCCGACAGAGCCCAGTATAGCCCAGTAGAGCCCGACAGAGCCCGACAGAGCCCGACAGGGCCCGACAGAGCCCAGTAGAGCCCAGTAGAGCCCGACAGAGCCCGACAGAGCCCGACAGGGCCCGACAGAGCCCGACAGAGCCCGACAGAGCCCGACAGGGCCCGACAGGGAACAGTAGAGCCCAATAGAGCCCGACAGAGCCCGACAGAGCCCGACAGGGCCCGACAGGGCCCGACAGAGCCCGACAGAGCCCGACAGGGCCCGACAGAGCCCGACAGAGCCCGACAGGGCCCGACAGAGCCCGACAGAGCCCAGTAGAGCCCGACAGAGGCCGACAGAGGCCGACAGGGCCCGACAGGGCCGGACAGAGCCCGACAGAGCCCGACAGAGCCCAGTAGAGCCCGACAGAGCCCGACAGAGTCTGGCAGAGCCCGACAGAGCCCGACAGAGCCCAGTAGAGCCCAGTAGAGCCCGACAGAGCCCGACAGAGCCCGACAGAGCCCGACCGGGCCCGACAGGGCCCGACAGAGCCCAGTTTAGCCCAGTAGAGCCCGACAGAGCCCGACAGAGCCCGACAGAGCCCAGTAGAGACCGACAGAGCCCGACAGAGCCCGACAGAGCCCGACAGAGCCCGAAGGGGCCCGACAGGGCCCGACAGAGCCCAGTTTAGCCCAGTAGAGCCCGACAGAGCCCGACAGAGCCCGACAGAGCCCGACAGAGCCCAGTAGAGCCCGACAGAGCCCGACAGAGCCCGACAGGGCCCGACAGGGCCTGACAGGGCCCGACAGAGCCCAGTTTAGCCCAGTAGAGCCCGACAGAGCCCGACAGAGCCCGACAGAGCCCGACAGGGCCCGACAGGGCCCGACAGGGCCCAGTAGAGCCCGACAGAGCCCGACGGAGCCCGACAGAGCCCAGTAGAGTCCGACAGAGCCCGACAGAGCCCGACAGGGCCCGACAGGGCCCGACAGGGCCCGACAGAGCCCAGTAGAGACCGACAGAGCCCGACAGAGCCCGACAGGGCCCGACAGGGCCCGACAGAGCCCGACAGAGCCCAGTAGAGCCCAGTAGAGCCCGACAGAGCCCGACAGAGCCCAACAGGGCCCGACAGAGCCCAACAGAGCCCGACAGAGCCCGATAGAGCCCGACAGGGCCCGACAGAGCCCGACAGGGCCCGACAGGGCCCGACAGAGCCCGACAGAGCCCAGTAGAGCCCAGTAGAGCCCGACAGAGCCCGACAGAGAACAGTAGAGCCCAGTAGAGCCCAGTAGAGAACGACAGAGCCCGACAGAGCCCGACAGGGCCCGACAGGGCCCGACAGAGCCCAGTAGAGCCCAGTAGAGCCCGACAGAGCCCGACAGAGCCCGACAGGGCCCGACAGGGCCCGACAGGGCCCAGTTTAGCCCAGTAGAGCCCGACAGAGCCCGACAGAGCCCGACAGAGCCCGACAGAGCCCAGTAGAGCCCGACAGGGCCCGACAGGGCCCGACAGAGCCCAGTTTAGCCCAGTAGAGCCCGACAGAGCCCGACAGAGCCTGACAGAGCCCGACAGGGCCCGACAGAGCCCAGTTTAGCCCAGTAGAGCCCGACAGAGCCCGACAGAGCCCGACAGGGCCCGACAGGGCCCGACAGAGCCCGACAGAGCCCGACAGGGCCCGACAGAGCCCAGTAGAGCCCGACAGAGCCCGACAGAGCCCGACAGGGCCCGACAGGGCCCGACAGAGCCCGACAGAGCCCGACAGGGCCCGAGAGGGCCCGACAGGGCCCGACAGAGCCCGATAGGGCCCAGTAGAGCCCGACAGAGCCCGACAGAGCCCGACAGAGCCCGACAGGGCCCGACAGGGCCCAGTAGAGCCCGACAGAGCCCGACAGAGCCCGACAGGGCCCGACAGAGCCCGACAGAGCCCGACAGGGCCCGATAGGGCCCGACAGAGCCCGACAGGGCCCGACAGAGCCCGACAGAGCCCGACAGGGCCCGACAGAGCCCAACAGGGCCCAGTAGAGCCCGACAGAGCCCGACAGAGCCCGACAGAGCCCGACAGAACCCGACAGAGCCCGACAGAGCCCGACAGGGCCCGACAGGGCCCGACAGAGCCCGACAGAGCCCGACAGGGCCCAGTAGAGCCCGACAGAGCCCGACAGAGCCCGACAGAGCCCGAGAGAACCCGACAGAGCCCGACAGGGCCCGACAGAGCCCGACAGGGCCCGACAGGGCCCGACAGAGCCCAGTAGAGCCCGACAGAGCCCGACAGAGCCCGACAGAGCCCGACAGGGCCCAGTAGAGCCCAGTAGAGCCCGACAGAGCCCAGTAGAGCCCGACAGAGCCCGACAGAGCCCGACAGAGCCCGACAGGGCCCGACAGGGCCCGACAGAGCCCGACAGAGCCCGACAGGGCCCGACAGAGCCTGACAGAGCCCGACAGGGCCCAGTAGAGCCCGACAGAGCCCGACAGAGCCCGACAGGGCCCGACAGAGCCCGACAGAGCCCAACAGGGCCCGACAGGGCCCAGTAGAGCCCGACAGAGCCCGACAGAGCCCGACAGGGCCCGACAGGGCCCGACAGGGCCCGACAGAGCCCGACAGGGCCCGAAAGGGCCCGACAGAGCCCAGTAGAGCCCGACAGAGCCCGACAGAGCCCGACAGAGCCCAACAGGGCCCGACAGGGCCCAGTAGAGCCCGACAGAGCCCGACAGAGCCCGACAGGGCCCGACAGAGCCCGACAGAGCCCGACAGGGCCCGAGAGGGCCCGACAGGGCCCAGTAGAGCCCGACAGGGCCCGACAGAGCCCGACAGAACCCGTCAGAGCCCGACAGAGCCCGACAGAGCCCGACAGGGCCCAGTAGAGCCCGACAGAGCCCGACAGTGCCCGACAGAGCCCGACAGGGCCCGACAGAGCCCGACAGAGCCCGACAGACCCGACAGGGCCCGACAGAGCCCGACAGAGCCCGACAGAGCCCGACAGAGCCCAGTAGAGTCCGACAGAGCCCGACAGGGCCCGACAGGGCCCGACAGGGCCCGACAGAGCCCAGTAGAGACCGACAGAGCCCGACAGAGCCCGACAGGGCCCGACAGGGCCCGACAGAGCCCGACAGAGCCCAGTAGAGCCCAGTAGAGCCCGACAGAGCCCGACAGAGCCCAACAGGGCCCGACAGAGCCCAACAGAGCCCGACAGAGCCCGATAGAGCCCGACAGGGCCCGACAGAGCCCGACAGGGCCCGACAGGGCCCGACAGAGCCCGACAGAGCCCAGTAGAGCCCAGTAGAGCCCGACAGAGCCCGACAGAGCCCAGTAGAGCCCAGTAGAGCCCAGTAGAGCCCGACAGAGCCCGACAGAGCCCGACAGGGCCCGACAGGGCTCGACAGAGCCCAGTAGAGCCCAGTAGAGCCCGACAGAGCCCGACAGAGCCCGACAGAGCCCGACAGAGCCCAGTAGAGCCCAGTAGAGCCCGACAGAGCCCGACAGAGCCCGACAGGGCCCGACAGGGCCCGACAGGGCCCAGTTTAGCCCAGTAGAGCCCGACAGAGCCCGACAGAGCCCGACAGAGCCCGACAGAGCCCAGTAGAGCCCGACAGGGCCCGACAGGGCCCGTCAGAGCCCAGTTTAGCCCAGTAGAGCCCGACAGAGCCCGACAGAGCCTGACAGAGCCCGACAGGGCCCGACAGAGCCCAGTTTAGCCCAGTAGAGCCCGACAGAGCCCGACAGAGCCCGACAGGGCCCGACAGGGCCCGACAGAGCCCGACAGAGCCCGACAGGGCCCGACAGAGCCCAGTAGAGCCCGACAGAGCCCGACAGAGCCCGACAGGGCCCGACAGGGCCCGACAGAGCCCGACAGAGCCCGACAGGGGCCCGCCGACAGAGCCCGACAGAGCCCGACAGGGCCCAGTAGAGCCCGACAGAGCCCGACAGAGCCCGACAGAGCCCGACAGGGCCGACAGGGCCCAGTAGAGCCCGACGCCCGACAGAGCCCGACAGAGCCCGACAGGGCCCGACAGAGCCCGACAGAGCCCGACAGGGCCCGATAGGGCCCGACAGAGCCCGACAGGGCCCGACAGAGCCCGACAGAGCCCGACAGGGCCCGACAGAGCCCAACAGGGCCCAGTAGAGCCCGACAGAGCCCGACAGAGCCCGACAGAGCCCAACAGAACCCGACAGAGCCCGACAGAGCCCGACAGGGCCCGACAGGGCCCGACAGAGCCCGACAGAGCCCGACAGGGCCCAGTAGAGCCGACAGAGCCCGACAGAGCCCGACAGAGCCCGAGAGAACCCGACAGAGCCCGACAGGGCCCGACAGAGCCTGACAGGGCCCGACAGGGCCCGACAGAGCCCAGTAGAGCCCGACAGAGCCCGACAGAGCCCGACAGAGCCCGACAGGGCCCAGTAGAGCCCAGTAGAGCCCGACAGAGCCCAGTAGAGCCCGACAGAGCCCGACAGAGCCCGACAGAGCCCGACAGGGCCCGACAGGGCCCGACAGAGCCCGACAGAGCCCGACAGGGCCCGACAGAGCCTGACAGAGCCCGACAGGGCCCAGTAGAGCCCGACAGAGCCCGACAGAGCCCGACAGGGCCCGACAGAGCCCGACAGAGCCCAACAGGGCCCGACAGGGCCCAGTAGAGCCCGACAGAGCCCGACAGAGCCCGACAGGGCCCGACAGGGCCCGACAGGGCCCGACAGAGCCCGACAGGGCCCGAAAGGGCCCGACAGGGCCCAGTAGAGCCCGACAGAGCCCGACAGGGCCCGACAGAGCCCGACAGGGCCCGACAGGGCCCGACAGAGCCCAGTAGAGCCCGACAGAGCCCGACAGAGCCCGACAGAGCCCAGTAGAGCCCAGTAGAGCCCGACAGAGCCCGACAGAGCCCGACAGGGCCCGACAGGGCCCGACAGGGCCCAGTTTAGCCCAGTAGAGCCCGACAGAGCCCGACAGAGCCCGACAGAGCCCGACAGAGCCCAGTAGAGCCCGACAGGGCCCGACAGGGCCCGTCAGAGCCCAGTTTAGCCCAGTAGAGCCCGACAGAGCCCGACAGAGCCTGACAGAGCCCGACAGGGCCCGACAGAGCCCAGTTTAGCCCAGTAGAGCCCGACAGAGCCCGACAGAGCCCGACAGGGCCCGACAGGGCCCGACAGAGCCCGACAGAGCCCGACAGGGCCCGACAGAGCCCAGTAGAGCCCGACAGAGCCCGACAGAGCCCGACAGGGCCCGACAGGGCCCGACAGAGCCCGACAGAGCCCGACAGGGCCCGAGAGGGCCCGACAGAGCCCGACAGAGCCCGACAGGGCCCAGTAGAGCCCGACAGAGCCCGACAGAGCCCGACAGAGCCCGACAGGGCCCGACAGGGCCCAGTAGAGCCCGACAGAGCCCGACAGAGCCCGACAGGGCCCGACAGAGCCCGACAGAGCCCGACAGGGCCCGATAGGGCCCGACAGAGCCCGACAGGGCCCGACAGAGCCCGACAGAGCCCGACAGGGCCCGACAGAGCCCAACAGGGCCCAGTAGAGCCCGACAGAGCCCGACAGAGCCCGACAGAGCCCAACAGAACCCGACAGAGCCCGACAGAGCCCGACAGGGCCCGACAGGGCCCGACAGAGCCCGACAGAGCCCGACAGGGCCCAGTAGAGCCCGACAGAGCCCGACAGAGCCCGACAGAGCCCGAGAGAACCCGACAGAGCCCGACAGGGCCCGACAGAGCCTGACAGGGCCCGACAGGGCCCGACAGAGCCCAGTAGAGCCCGACAGAGCCCGACAGAGCCCGACAGAGCCCGACAGGGCCCAGTAGAGCCCAGTAGAGCCCGACAGAGCCCAGTAGAGCCCGACAGAGCCCGACAGAGCCCGACAGAGCCCGACAGGGCCCGACAGGGCCCGACAGAGCCCGACAGAGCCCGACAGGGCCCGACAGAGCCTGACAGAGCCCGACAGGGCCCAGTAGAGCCCGACAGAGCCCGACAGAGCCCGACAGGGCCCGACAGAGCCCGACAGAGCCCAACAGGGCCCGACAGGGCCCAGTAGAGCCCGACAGAGCCCGACAGAGCCCGACAGGGCCCGACAGGGCCCGACAGGGCCCGACAGAGCCCGACAGGGCCCGAAAGGGCCCGACAGAGCCCAGTAGAGCCCGACAGAGCCCGACAGAGCCCGACAGAGCCCAACAGGGCCCGACAGGGCCCAGTAGAGCCCGACAGAGCCCGACAGAGCCCGACAGGGCCCGACAGAGCCCGACAGAGCCCGACAGGGCCCGACAGGGCCCGACAGGGCCCAGTAGAGCCCGACAGGGCCCGACAGAGCCCGATAGAACCCGTCAGAGCCCGACAGAGCCCGACAGAGCCCGACAGGGCCCAGTAGAGCCCGACAGAGCCCGACAGTGCCCGACAGGGCCCACTAGAGCCCGACAGAGCCCGACAGAGCCCGACAGAGCCCGACAGGGCCCGACAGGGCCCGACAGGGCCCAGTAGAGCCCGACAGAGCCCGACAGGGCCCGACAGAGCCCGACAGAGCCCGACAGAGCCCGACATGGCCCGACAGAGCCCGACAGAGCCCGACAGAGCCCGACAGGGCCCGACAGGGCCCAGTAGAGCCCGACAGAGCCCGACAGAGCCCGACAGGGCCCGACAGAGCCCGACAGAGCCCGACAGGGCCCAGTAGAGCCCGACAGAGCCCGACAGAGCCCGACAGAGCCCGACAGGGCCCGACAGAGCCCGACAGAGCCCGACAGGGCCCAGTAGAGCCCGACAGAGCCCGACAGAGCCCGACAGAGCCCGACAGAGCCCGACAGGGCCCACTAGAGCCCGACAGAGCCCGACAGAGCCCGACAGAGCCCAACAGGGCCCGACAGAGACCGACAGAGCGCGACAGAGCCCGACAGGGCCCGACAGAGCCCGACAGAGCCCAACAGGGCCCAGTAGAGCCCGACAGAGCCCGACAGAGCCCGACAGAGCCCGACAGGGCCCGACAGAGCCCGACAGGGCCCGACAGGGCCCGACAGAGCCCGACAGAGCCCGACAGGGCCCAGTAGAGCCCGACAGAGCCCGACAGAGCCCGACAGGGCCCGACAGGGCCCGACAGAGCCCGACAGGGCCCGACAGAGCCCGACAGAGCCCGACAGAGCCCGACAGGGCCCGACAGGACCCAGTAGAGCCCGACAGAGCCCGACAGAGCCCGACAGGGCCCGACAGGGCCCGACAGAGCCCGACAGAGCCCGACAGGGCCCGACAGGGCCCGACAGAGCCCAGTAGAGCCCGACAGGGCCCGACAGAGCCCGACAGAGCCCGACAGAACCCGACAGAGGCCGACAGAGCCCAGTAGAGCCCGACACAGCCCGACAGAGCCCGACAGAGCCCGACAGGGCCCGACAGGGCCCGACAGGGCCCAGTAGAGCCCGACAGAGCCCGACAGAGCCCGAGAGGGCCCGACAGGGCCCAGTAGAGCCCGACAGAGCCCGACAGAGCCCGACAGAGCCCGACAGGGCCCGACAGAGCCCGACAGAGCCCGACAGGGCCCGACAGGGCCCAGTAGAGCCCGACAGAACCCGACAGAGCCCAGTAGAGCCCGACAGAGCCCGACAGAGCCGGACAGAGCCTGACAGAACCCGACAGAGCCCGACAGAGACCAGTTGAGCCCGACAGAGCCCGACAGAGCCCGACAGAGCCCGACAGGGCCGGACAGGGCCCAGTAGAGCCCGACAGAGCCCGACAGAGCCCGACAGAGCCCGACAGGGCCCAGTAGAGCCCGACAGAGCCCGACAGAGCCCGACAGAGCCCGACAGGGCCCGACAGAGCCCGACAGAGCCCGACAGGGCCCGACAGGGCCCGACAGAGCCCAGTAGAGCCCGACAGAGCCCGACAGAGCCCGACAGAGCCCGACAGGGCCCGACAGAGCCCGACAGAGCCCGACAGAGCCCGACAGGGCCCGACAGAGCCTGACAGAGCCCGACAGGGCCCAGTAGAGCCCGACAGAGCCCGACAGAGCCCGACAGAGCCCGACAGGCCCCGACAGAGCCCGACAGGGCCCGACAGGGCCCGACAGAGCCCGAAAGAGCCCGACAGGGCCCGACAGAGCCCGACAGAGCCCGACAGGGCCCGACAGGGCCCAGTAGAGCCCGACAGAGCCCGACAGGGCCCGACAGAGCCCGACAGGGCCCGACAGGGCCCGACAGAGCCCAGTAGAGCCCGACAGAGCCCGACAGAGCCCGACAGAGCCCGACAGGGCCCGACAGGGTCCAGTAGAGCCCGACAGAGCCCGACAGAGCCCGACAGAGCCCGACAGGGCCCGACAGAGCCCGACAGAGCCCGACAGGGCCCGACAGGGCCCAGTAGAGCCCGACAGAGCCCGACAGAGCCCGACAGGGCCCGACAGGGCCCGACAGGGCCCGACAGGGCCCGAAAGGGCCCGACAGAGCCCAGTAGAGCCCGACAGAGCCCGACAGAGCCCGACAGGGCCCGACAGGGCCCGACAGAGCCCGACAGGGCCCGACAGGGCCCAGTAGAGCCCGACAGAGCCCGACAGAGCCCGACAGGGCCCGACAGGGCCCGACAGGGCCCGACAGAGCCCGACAGGGCCCGAAAGGGCCCGACAGAGCCCAGTAGAGCCCGACAGAGCCCGACAGAGCCCGACAGAGCCCGACAGGGCCCGACAGGGCCCAGTAGAGCCCGACAGAGCCCGATAGAGCCCGACAGAGCCCGACAGGGCCCGACAGGGCCCGACAGGGCCCAGTAGAGCCCGACAGAGCCCGACAGAGCCCGACAGAACCCGTCAGAGCCCGACAGAGCCCGACAGAGCCCGACAGGGCCCAGTAGAACCCGACAGAGCCCGACAGAGACCGACAGGGCCCGACAGAGCCCGACAGAGCCCGACAGAGCCCGACAGAGCCCGACAGGGCCCGACAGGGCCCGACACGGCCCGACAGGGCCCGACAGAGCCCGACAGAGCCCGACAGAGCCCGACAGGGCCCGACAGAGCCCGACAGAGCCCGACAGGGCCCAATAGAGCCCGACAGAGCCCGACAGAGCCCGACAGAGCCCAACAGAGCCCGACAGAGCCCAGTAGAGCCCGACAGAGCCCGACAGAGCCCGACAGAGCCCGACAGGGCCCGAAAGAGCCCGACAGGGCCCGACAGGGCCCGACAGAGCCCGACAGAGCCCGACAGGGCCCAGTAGAGCCCGACAGAGCCCGACAGAGCCCGACAGGGCCCGACAGGGCCCGACAGAGCCCGACAGGGCCGGACAGAGCCCGACAGAGCCCGACAGAGCCCGACAGGGCCCGACAGGGCCCAGTAGAGCCCGACAGAGCCCGACAGAGCCCGACAGGGCCCGACAGGGCCCCATAGAGCCCTACAGAGCCCGACAGGGCCCGACAGAGCCCGACAGAGCCCAGTAGAGCCTGACAGAGCCCGACAGAGCCCGACAGAGCCCGACTAGAACCCGACAGAGGCCGACAGAGCCCAGTAGAGCCCGACAGAGCCCGACAGAGCCCGACAGAGCCCGACAGGGCCCGACAGGGCCCAGTAGAGCCCGACAGAGCCCGACAGAGCCCGACAGGGCCCGACAGAGCCCGACAGGGCCCAGTAGAGCCCGACAGAGCCCGACAGAGCCCGACAGAGACCGATAGGGCCCGACAGAGCCCGACAGAGCCCGACAGAGCCCGACAGGGCCCGACAGGGCGCGACAGGGCCCAGTAGAGCCCGACAGAGCCCGACAGGGCCCGACAGAGCCCGACAGAGCCCGACAGAGCCCGACAGTGCCCAGTAGAGCCCGACAGAGCCCGACAGAGCCCGACAGAGCCCGACAGGGCCCGACAGAGCCCGACAGAGCCCGACAGGGCCCAGTAGAGCCCGACAGAGCCCGACAGAGCCCGACAGGGCCCGACAGAGCCCGACAGAGCCCGACAGAGCCCGACAGGGCCCAGTAGAGCCCGACAGAGCCCGACAGAGCCCAGTAGAGCCCGACAGAGCCCGACAGAGCCCGACAGAGCCCGACAGGGCCCGACAGAGCCCGACAGAGCCCGACAGGGCCCAGTAGAGCCCGACAGAGCCCGACAGAGCCCGACAGAGCCCGACAGAGCCCAGTAGAGCCCGACAGAACCCGACAGGGCCCGACAGAGCCCGACAGGGCCCGACAGAGCCCGACAGAGCCCGACAGAGCCTGACAGGGCCCGACAGAGCCCGACAGGGCCCGACAGGGCCCAGTAGAGCCCGACAGAGCCCGCCAGGGCCCGACAGAGCCCGACAGAGCCCGACAGGGCCCAGTAGAGCCCGAAAGAGCCCGACAGAGCCCGACAGAGCCCAGTAGAGCCCGACAGAGCCCGACAGAGCCCGACAGAGACCGACAGGGCCCGACAGAGCCCGACAGGGCCCGACAGGGCCCGACAGAGCCCGACAGAGCCCGACAGAGCCCGACAGGGCCCAGTAGAGCCCGACAGAGCCCGACAGAGCCCGACAGGGCCCGACAGGGCCCAGTAGAGCCCGACAGAGCCCGACAGGGCCCGACAGAGCCCGACAGGGCCCGACAGGGCCCGACAGAGCCCAGTAGAGCCCGACAGAGCCCGACAGAGCCCGACAGAGCCCGACAGGGCCCGACAGGGTCCAGTAGAGCCCGACAGAGCCCGACAGAGCCCGACAGGGCCCGACAGAGCCCGACAGAGCCCGACAGGGCCCGACAGGGCCCAGTAGAGCCCGACAGAGCCCGACAGAGCCCGACAGGGCCCGACAGGGCCCGACAGGGCCCGAAAGGGCCCGACAGAGCCCAGTAGAGCCCGACAGAGCCCGACAGAGCCCGACAGGGCCCGACAGGGCCCGACAGAGCCCGACAGGGCCCGACAGAGCCCGACAGAGCCCGACAGGGCCCGACAGGGCCCAGTAGAGCCCGACAGAGCCCGACAGAGCCCGACAGGGCCCGACAGGGCCCGACAGGGCCCGACAGGGCCCGAAAGGGCCCGACAGAGCCCAGTAGAGCCCGACAGAGCCCGACAGAGCCCGACAGGGCCCGACAGGGCCCGACAGAGCCCGACAGGGCCCGACAGGGCCCAGTAGAGCCCGACAGAGCCCGACAGAGCCCGACAGGGCCCGAAAGGGCCCGACAGAGCCCAGTAGAGCCCGACAGAGCCCGACAGAGCCCGACAGAGCCCGACAGGGCCCGACAGGGCCCAGTAGAGCCCGACAGAGCCCGACAGAGCCCGACAGAGCCCGACAGGGCCCGACAGGGCCCGACAGGGCCCAGTAGAGCCCGACAGAGCCCGACAGAGCCCGACAGAACCCGTCAGAGCCCGACAGAGCCCGACAGAGCCCGACAGGGCCCAGTAGAACCCGACAGAGCCCGACAGAGACCGACAGGGCCCGACAGAGCCCGACAGAGCCCGACAGAGCCCGACAGAGCCCGACAGGGCCCGACAGGGCCCGACACGGCCCGACAGGGCCCGACAGAGCCCGACAGAGCCCGACAGAGCCCGACAGGGCCCGACAGAGCCCGACAGAGCCCGACAGGGCCCAATAGAGCCCGACAGAGCCCGACAGAGCCCGACAGAGCCCAACAGAGCCCGACAGAGCCCAGTAGAGCCCGACAGAGCCCGACAGAGCCCGACAGGGCCCGACAGGGCCCGACAGAGCCCGACAGAGCCCGACAGAGCCCGACAGAGCCCGACAGGGCCCAGTAGAGCCCGACAGAGCCCGACAGAGCCCGACAGGGCCCGACAGGGCCCAGTAGAGCCCGACAGAGCCCGACAGGGCCCGACAGAGCCCGACAGGGCCCGACAGGGCCCGACAGAGCCCAGTAGAGCCCGACAGAGCCCGACAGAGCCCGACAGAGCCCGACAGGGCCCGACAGGGTCCAGTAGAGCCCGACAGAGCCCGACAGAGCCCGACAGGGCCCGACAGAGCCCGACAGAGCCCGACAGGGCCCGACAGGGCCCAGTAGAGCCCGACAGAGCCCGACAGAGCCCGACAGGGCCCGACAGGGCCCGACAGGGCCCGAAAGGGCCCGACAGAGCCCAGTAGAGCCCGACAGAGCCCGACAGAGCCCGACAGGGCCCGACAGGGCCCGACAGAGCCCGACAGGGCCCGACAGAGCCCGACAGAGCCCGACAGGGCCCGACAGGGCCCAGTAGAGCCCGACAGAGCCCGACAGAGCCCGACAGGGCCCGACAGGGCCCGACAGGGCCCGACAGGGCCCGAAAGGGCCCGACAGAGCCCAGTAGAGCCCGACAGAGCCCGACAGAGCCCGACAGGGCCCGACAGGGCCCGACAGAGCCCGACAGGGCCCGACAGGGCCCAGTAGAGCCCGACAGAGCCCGACAGAGCCCGACAGGGCCCGAAAGGGCCCGACAGAGCCCAGTAGAGCCCGACAGAGCCCGACAGAGCCCGACAGAGCCCGACAGGGCCCGACAGGGCCCAGTAGAGCCCGACAGAGCCCGACAGAGCCCGACAGAGCCCGACAGGGCCCGACAGGGCCCGACAGGGCCCAGTAGAGCCCGACAGAGCCCGACAGAGCCCGACAGAACCCGTCAGAGCCCGACAGAGCCCGACAGAGCCCGACAGGGCCCAGTAGAACCCGACAGAGCCCGACAGAGACCGACAGGGCCCGACAGAGCCCGACAGAGCCCGACAGAGCCCGACAGGGCCCGACAGGGCCCGACACGGCCCGACAGGGCCCGACAGAGCCCGACAGAGCCCGACAGAGCCCGACAGGGCCCGACAGAGCCCGACAGAGCCCGACAGGGCCCAATAGAGCCCGACAGAGCCCGACAGAGCCCGACAGAGCCCAACAGAGCCCGACAGAGCCCAGTAGAGCCCGACAGAGCCCGACAGAGCCCGACAGAGCCCGACAGGGCCCGAAAGAGCCCGACAGGGCCCGACAGGGCCCGACAGAGCCCGACAGAGCCCGACAGGGCCCAGTAGAGCCCGACAGAGCCCGACAGAGCCCGACAGGGCCCGACAGGGCCCGACAGAGCCCGACAGGGCCGGACAGAGCCCGACAGAGCCCGACAGAGCCCGACAGGGCCCGACAGGGCCCAGTAGAGCCCGACAGAGCCCGACAGAGCCCGACAGGGCCCGACAGGGCCCCATAGAGCCCTACAGAGCCCGACAGGGCCCGACAGAGCCCGACAGAGCCCAGTAGAGCCTGACAGAGCCCGACAGAGCCCGACAGAGCCCGACTAGAACCCGACAGAGGCCGACAGAGCCCAGTAGAGCCCGACAGAGCCCGACAGAGCCCGACAGAGCCCGACAGGGCCCGACAGGGCCCAGTAGAGCCCGACAGAGCCCGACAGAGCCCGACAGGGCCCGACAGAGCCCGACAGGGCCCAGTAGAGCCCGACAGAGCCCGACAGAGCCCGACAGAGACCGATAGGGCCCGACAGAGCCCGACAGAGCCCGACAGAGCCCGACAGGGCCCGACAGGGCGCGACAGGGCCCAGTAGAGCCCGACAGAGCCCGACAGGGCCCGACAGAGCCCGACAGAGCCCGACAGAGCCCGACAGTGCCCAGTAGAGCCCGACAGAGCCCGACAGAGCCCGACAGAGCCCGACAGAGCCCGACAGGGCCCGACAGAGCCCGACAGAGCCCGACAGGGCCCAGTAGAGCCCGACAGAGCCCGACAGAGCCCGACAGGGCCCGACAGAGCCCGACAGAGCCCGACAGAGCCCGACAGGGCCCAGTAGAGCCCGACAGAGCCCGACAGAGCCCGACAGAGCCCGACAGGGCCCGACAGAGCCCGACAGAGCCCGACAGGGCCCAGTAGAGCCCGACAGAGCCCGACAGAGCCCGACAGAGCCCGACAGAGCCCAGTAGAGCCCGACAGAACCCGACAGGGCCCGACAGAGCCCGACAGGGCCCGACAGAGCCCGACAGAGCCCGACAGAGCCTGACAGGGCCCGACAGAGCCCGACAGGGCCCGACAGGGCCCAGTAGAGCCCGACAGAGCCCGCCAGGGCCCGACAGAGCCCGACAGAGCCCGACAGGGCCCAGTAGAGCCCGAAAGAGCCCGACAGAGCCCGACAGAGCCCAGTAGAGCCCGACAGAGCCCGACAGAGCCCGACAGAGACCGACAGGGCCCGACAGAGCCCGACAGGGCCCGACAGGGCCCGACAGAGCCCGACAGAGCCCGACAGAGCCCGACAGAGCCCGACAGGGCCCAGTAGAGCCCGACAGAGCCCGACAGAGCCCGACAGGGCCCGACAGAGCCCGACAGAGCCCGACAGAGCCCGACAGGGCCCAGTAGAGCCCGACAGAGCCCGACAGAGCCCGACAGAGCCCGACAGAGCCCGACAGGGCCCGACAGAGCCCGACAGATCCCGACAGGGCCCGACAGGGCCCGACAGAGCCCGACAGGGCCCGACAGAGCCCGACAGAGCCCGACAGAGCCTGACAGGGCCCGACAGAGCCCGACAGAGCCCGACAGGGCCCAGTAGAGCCCGACAGAGCCCGACAGAGCCCGACAGAGCCCAACAGAGCCCGACAGAGCCCAGTAGAGCCCGACAGAGCCCGACAGAGCCCGACAGAGCCCGACAGGGCCCGACAGAGCCCGACAGAGCCCGACAGGGCCCAGTAGAGCCCGACAGAGCCCGACAGAGCCCGACAGAGCCCGACAGAGCCCAGTAGAGCCCGACAGAACCCGACAGAGCCCAGTAGAGCCCGACAGAGCCCGACAGAGCCCGACAGAGCCCGACAGAACCCGACAGAGCCCGACAGGGCCCAGTTGAGCCCGACAGAGCCCGACAGAGCCCGACAGAGCCCGACAGGGCCCGACAGGGCCCAGTAGAGCCCGACAGAGCCCGACAGAGCCCGACAGAGCCCGACAGAGCCCGACAGGGCCCAGTAGAGCCCGACAGAGCCCGACAGAGCCCGACAGAGCCCGACAGGGCCCGACAGAGCCCGACAGAGCCCGACAGGGCCCGACAGGGCCCGACAGAGCCCAGTAGAGCCCGACAGAGCCCGACAGAGCCCGACAGAGCCCGACAGGGCCCGACAGGGCCCGACAGGGCCCAGTAGAGCCCGACAGAGCCCGACAGAGCCCGACAGAACCCGTCAGAGCCCGACAGAGCCCGACAGAGCCCGACAGGGCCCAGTAGAACCCGACAGAGCCCGACAGAGACCGACAGGGCCCGACAGAGCCCGACAGAGCCCGACAGAGCCCGACAGAGCCCGACAGGGCCCGACAGGGCCCGACACGGCCCGACAGGGCCCGACAGAGCCCGACAGAGCCCGACAGAGCCCGACAGGGCCCGACAGAGCCCGACAGAGCCCGACAGGGCCCAATAGAGCCCGACAGAGCCCGACAGAGCCCGACAGAGCCCAACAGAGCCCGACAGAGCCCAGTAGAGCCCGACAGAGCCCGACAGAGCCCGACAGAGCCCGACAGGGCCCGAAAGAGCCCGACAGGGCCCGACAGGGCCCGACAGAGCCCGACAGAGCCCGACAGGGCCCAGTAGAGCCCGACAGAGCCCGACAGAGCCCGACAGGGCCCGACAGGGCCCGACAGAGCCCGACAGGGCCGGACAGAGCCCGACAGAGCCCGACAGAGCCCGACAGGGCCCGACAGGGCCCAGTAGAGCCCGACAGAGCCCGACAGAGCCCGACAGGGCCCGACAGGGCCCCATAGAGCCCTACAGAGCCCGACAGGGCCCGACAGAGCCCGACAGAGCCCAGTAGAGCCTGACAGAGCCCGACAGAGCCCGACAGAGCCCGACTAGAACCCGACAGAGGCCGACAGAGCCCAGTAGAGCCCGACAGAGCCCGACAGAGCCCGACAGAGCCCGACAGGGCCCGACAGGGCCCAGTAGAGCCCGACAGAGCCCGACAGAGCCCGACAGGGCCCGACAGAGCCCGACAGGGCCCAGTAGAGCCCGACAGAGCCCGACAGAGCCCGACAGAGACCGATAGGGCCCGACAGAGCCCGACAGAGCCCGACAGAGCCCGACAGGGCCCGACAGGGCGCGACAGGGCCCAGTAGAGCCCGACAGAGCCCGACAGGGCCCGACAGAGCCCGACAGAGCCCGACAGAGCCCGACAGTGCCCAGTAGAGCCCGACAGAGCCCGACAGAGCCCGACAGAGCCCGACAGAGCCCGACAGGGCCCGACAGAGCCCGACAGAGCCCGACAGGGCCCAGTAGAGCCCGACAGAGCCCGACAGAGCCCGACAGGGCCCGACAGAGCCCGACAGAGCCCGACAGAGCCCGACAGGGCCCAGTAGAGCCCGACAGAGCCCGACAGAGCCCAGTAGAGCCCGACAGAGCCCGACAGAGCCCGACAGAGCCCGACAGGGCCCGACAGAGCCCGACAGAGCCCGACAGGGCCCAGTAGAGCCCGACAGAGCCCGACAGAGCCCGACAGAGCCCGACAGAGCCCAGTAGAGCCCGACAGAACCCGACAGGGCCCGACAGAGCCCGACAGGGCCCGACAGAGCCCGACAGAGCCCGACAGAGCCTGACAGGGCCCGACAGAGCCCGACAGGGCCCGACAGGGCCCAGTAGAGCCCGACAGAGCCCGCCAGGGCCCGACAGAGCCCGACAGAGCCCGACAGAGCCCGACAGAGCCCGACAGGGCCCGACAGAGCCCGACAGGGCCCGACAGGGCCCAGTAGAGCCCGAAAGAGCCCGACAGAGCCCGACAGAGACCGACAGGGCCCGACAGAGCCCGACAGGGCCCGACAGGGCCCGACAGAGCCCGACAGAGCCCGACAGAGCCCGACAGAGCCCGACAGGGCCCAGTAGAGCCCGACAGAGCCCGACAGAGCCCGACAGGGCCCGACAGGGCCCAGTAGAGCCCGACAGAGCCCGACAGGGCCCGACAGAGCCCGACAGGGCCCGACAGGGCCCGACAGAGCCCAGTAGAGCCCGACAGAGCCCGACAGAGCCCGACAGAGCCCGACAGGGCCCGACAGGGTCCAGTAGAGCCCGACAGAGCCCGACAGAGCCCGACAGGGCCCGACAGAGCCCGACAGAGCCCGACAGGGCCCGACAGGGCCCAGTAGAGCCCGACAGAGCCCGACAGAGCCCGACAGGGCCCGACAGGGCCCGACAGGGCCCGAAAGGGCCCGACAGAGCCCAGTAGAGCCCGACAGAGCCCGACAGAGCCCGACAGGGCCCGACAGGGCCCGACAGAGCCCGACAGGGCCCGACAGAGCCCGACAGAGCCCGACAGGGCCCGACAGGGCCCAGTAGAGCCCGACAGAGCCCGACAGAGCCCGACAGGGCCCGACAGGGCCCGACAGGGCCCGACAGGGCCCGAAAGGGCCCGACAGAGCCCAGTAGAGCCCGACAGAGCCCGACAGAGCCCGACAGGGCCCGACAGGGCCCGACAGAGCCCGACAGGGCCCGACAGGGCCCAGTAGAGCCCGACAGAGCCCGACAGAGCCCGACAGGGCCCGAAAGGGCCCGACAGAGCCCAGTAGAGCCCGACAGAGCCCGACAGAGCCCGACAGAGCCCGACAGGGCCCGACAGGGCCCAGTAGAGCCCGACAGAGCCCGACAGAGCCCGACAGAGCCCGACAGGGCCCGACAGGGCCCGACAGGGCCCAGTAGAGCCCGACAGAGCCCGACAGAGCCCGACAGAACCCGTCAGAGCCCGACAGAGCCCGACAGAGCCCGACAGGGCCCAGTAGAACCCGACAGAGCCCGACAGAGACCGACAGGGCCCGACAGAGCCCGACAGAGCCCGACAGAGCCCGACAGAGCCCGACAGGGCCCGACAGGGCCCGACACGGCCCGACAGGGCCCGACAGAGCCCGACAGAGCCCGACAGAGCCCGACAGGGCCCGACAGAGCCCGACAGAGCCCGACAGGGCCCAATAGAGCCCGACAGAGCCCGACAGAGCCCGACAGAGCCCAACAGAGCCCGACAGAGCCCAGTAGAGCCCGACAGAGCCCGACAGAGCCCGACAGAGCCCGACAGGGCCCGAAAGAGCCCGACAGGGCCCGACAGGGCCCGACAGAGCCCGACAGAGCCCGACAGGGCCCAGTAGAGCCCGACAGAGCCCGACAGAGCCCGACAGGGCCCGACAGGGCCCGACAGAGCCCGACAGGGCCGGACAGAGCCCGACAGAGCCCGACAGAGCCCGACAGGGCCCGACAGGGCCCAGTAGAGCCCGACAGAGCCCGACAGAGCCCGACAGGGCCCGACAGGGCCCCATAGAGCCCTACAGAGCCCGACAGGGCCCGACAGAGCCCGACAGAGCCCAGTAGAGCCTGACAGAGCCCGACAGAGCCCGACAGAGCCCGACTAGAACCCGACAGAGGCCGACAGAGCCCAGTAGAGCCCGACAGAGCCCGACAGAGCCCGACAGAGCCCGACAGGGCCCGACAGGGCCCAGTAGAGCCCGACAGAGCCCGACAGAGCCCGACAGGGCCCGACAGAGCCCGACAGGGCCCAGTAGAGCCCGACAGAGCCCGACAGATCCCGACAGAGACCGATAGGGCCCGACAGAGCCCGACAGAGCCCGACAGAGCCCGACAGGGCCCGACAGGGCGCGACAGGGCCCAGTAGAGCCCGACAGAGCCCGACAGGGCCCGACAGAGCCCGACAGAGCCCGACAGAGCCCGACAGTGCCCAGTAGAGCCCGACAGAGCCCGACAGAGCCCGACAGAGCCCGACAGAGCCCGACAGGGCCCGACAGAGCCCGACAGAGCCCGACAGGGCCCAGTAGAGCCCGACAGAGCCCGACAGAGCCCGACAGGGCCCGACAGAGCCCGACAGAGCCCGACAGAGCCCGACAGGGCCCAGTAGAGCCCGACAGAGCCCGACAGAGCCCGACAGAGCCCGACAGGGCCCGACAGAGCCCGACAGAGCCCGACAGGGCCCAGTAGAGCCCGACAGAGCCCGACAGAGCCCGACAGAGCCCGACAGAGCCCAGTAGAGCCCGACAGAACCCGACAGGGCCCGACAGAGCCCGACAGGGCCCGACAGAGCCCGACAGAGCCCGACAGAGCCTGACAGGGCCCGACAGAGCCCGACAGGGCCCGACAGGGCCCAGTAGAGCCCGACAGAGCCCGCCAGGGCCCGACAGAGCCCGACAGAGCCCGACAGGGCCCAGTAGAGCCCGAAAGAGCCCGACAGAGCCCGACAGAGCCCAGTAGAGCCCGACAGAGCCCGACAGAGCCCGACAGAGACCGACAGGGCCCGACAGAGCCCGACAGGGCCCGACAGGGCCCGACAGAGCCCGACAGAGCCCGACAGAGCCCGACAGAGCCCGACAGGGCCCAGTAGAGCCCGACAGAGCCCGACAGAGCCCGACAGGGCCCGACAGAGCCCGACAGAGCCCGACAGAGCCCGACAGGGCCCAGTAGAGCCCGACAGAGCCCGACAGAGCCCGACAGAGCCCGACAGAGCCCGACAGGGCCCGACAGAGCCCGACAGATCCCGACAGGGCCCGACAGGGCCCGACAGAGCCCGACAGGGCCCGACAGAGCCCGACAGAGCCCGACAGAGCCTGACAGGGCCCGACAGAGCCCGACAGAGCCCGACAGGGCCCAGTAGAGCCCGACAGAGCCCGACAGAGCCCGACAGAGCCCAACAGAGCCCGACAGAGCCCAGTAGAGCCCGACAGAGCCCGACAGAGCCCGACAGAGCCCGACAGGGCCCGACAGAGCCCGACAGAGCCCGATAGGGCCCAGTAGAGCCCGACAGAGCCCGACAGAGCCCGACAGAGCCCGACAGAGCCCAGTAGAGCCCGACAGAACCCGACAGAGCCCAGTAGAGCCCGACAGAGCCCGACAGAGCCCGACAGAGCCCGACAGAACCCGACAGAGCCCGACAGAGACCAGTTGAGCCCGACAGAGCCCGACAGAGCCCGACAGAGCCCGACAGGGCCCGACAGGGCCCAGTAGAGCCCGACAGAGCCCGACAGAGCCCGACAGAGCCCGACAGAGCCCGACAGGGCCCAGTAGAGCCCGACAGAGCCCGACAGAGCCCGACAGAGCCCGACAGGGCCCGACAGAGCCCGACAGAGCCCGACAGGGCCCGACAGGGCCCGACAGAGCCCAGTAGAGCCCGACAGAGCCCGACAGAGCCCGACAGAGCCCGACAGGGCCCGACAGAGCCCGACAGAGCCCGACAGAGCCCGACAGGGCCCGACAGAGCCTGACAGAGCCCGACAGGGCCCAGTAGAGCCCGACAGAGCCCGACAGAGCCCGACAGAGCCCGACAGGCCCCGACAGAGCCCGACAGGGCCCGACAGGGCCCGACAGAGCCCGAAAGAGCCCGACAGGGCCCGACAGAGCCCGACAGAGCCCGACAGGGCCCGACAGGGCCCAGTAGAGCCCGACAGAGCCCGACAGGGCCCGACAGAGCCCGACAGGGCCCGACAGGGCCCGACAGAGCCCAGTAGAGCCCGACAGAGCCCGACAGAGCCCGACAGAGCCCGACAGGGCCCGACAGGGTCCAGTAGAGCCCGACAGAGCCCGACAGAGCCCGACAGGGCCCGACAGAGCCCGACAGAGCCCGACAGGGCCCGACAGGGCCCAGTAGAGCCCGACAGAGCCCGACAGAGCCCGACAGGGCCCGACAGGGCCCGACAGGGCCCGACAGGGCCCGAAAGGGCCCGACAGAGCCCAGTAGAGCCCGACAGAGCCCGACAGAGCCCGACAGGGCCCGACAGGGCCCGACAGAGCCCGACAGGGCCCGACAGAGCCCGACAGAGCCCGACAGGGCCCGACAGGGCCCAGTAGAGCCCGACAGAGCCCGACAGAGCCCGACAGGGCCCGACAGGGCCCGACAGGGCCCGACAGGGCCCGAAAGGGCCCGACAGAGCCCAGTAGAGCCCGACAGAGCCCGACAGAGCCCGACAGGGCCCGACAGGGCCCGACAGAGCCCGACAGGGCCCGACAGGGCCCAGTAGAGCCCGACAGAGCCCGACAGAGCCCGACAGGGCCCGACAGGGCCCGACAGGGCCCGACAGAGCCCGACAGGGCCCGAAAGGGCCCGACAGAGCCCAGTAGAGCCCGACAGAGCCCGACAGAGCCCGACAGAGCCCGACAGGGCCCGACACGGCCCAGTAGAGCCCGACAGAGCCCGACAGAGCCCGACAGAGCCCGACAGGGCCCGACAGGGCCCGACAGGGCCCAGTAGAGCCCGACAGAGCCCGACAGAGCCCGACAGAACCCGTCAGAGCCCGACAGAGCCCGACAGAGCCCGACAGGGCCCAGTAGAACCCGACAGAGCCCGACAGAGACCGACAGGGCCCGACAGAGCCCGACAGAGCCCGACAGGGCCCGACAGGGCCCGACAGGGCCCGACAGGGCCCGACAGAGCCCGACAGAGCCCGACAGGGCCCGACAGAGCCCGACAGAGCCCGACAGAGCCCAGTAGAGCCCGACAGAGCCCGACAGAGCCCGACAGAGCCCGACAGGGCCCGAAAGAGCCCGACAGGGCCCGACAGGGCCCGACAGAGCACGACAGAGCCCGACAGGGCCCAGTAGAGCCCGACAGAGCCCGACAGAGCCCGACAGGGCCCGACAGGGCCCGACAGAGCCCGACAGGGCCGGACAGAGCCCGACAGAGCCCGACAGAGCCCGACAGGGCCCGACAGGGCCCAGTAGAGCCCGACAGAGCCCGACAGAGCCCGACAGGGCCCGACAGGGCCCCATAGAGCCCTACAGAGCCCGACAGGGCCCGACAGAGCCCGACAGAGCCCAGTAGAGCCTGACAGAGCCCGACAGAGCCCGACAGAGCCCGACTAGAACCCGACAGAGGCCGACAGAGCCCAGTAGAGCCCGACAGAGCCCGACAGAGCCCGACAGAGCCCGACAGGGCCCGACAGGGCCCAGTAGAGCCCGACAGAGCCCGACAGAGCCCGACAGAGACCGACAGAGCCCGACAGGGCCCAGTAGAGCCCGACAGAGCCCGACAGAGCCCGACAGAGACCGATAGGGCCCGACAGAGCCCGACAGAGCCCGACAGAGCCCGACAGGGCCCGACAGGGCGCGACAGGGCCCAGTAGAGCCCGACAGAGCCCGACAGGGCCCGACAGCAAGCCCGACAGAGCCCGACAGAGCCCGACAGTGCCCAGTAGAGCCCGACAGAGCCCGACAGAGCCCGACAGAGCCCGACAGAGCCCGACAGGGCCCGACAGAGCCCGACAGAGCCCGACAGGGCCCAGTAGAGCCCGACAGAGCCCGACAGAGCCCGACAGGGCCCGACAGAGCCCGACAGAGCCCGACAGAGCCCGACAGGGCCCAGTAGAGCCCGACAGAGCCAGACAGAGCCCAGTAGAGCCCGACAGAGCCCGACAGAGCCCGACAGAGCCCGACAGGGCCCGACAGAGCCCGACAGAGCCCGACAGGGCCCAGTAGAGCCCGACAGAGCCCGACAGAGCCCGACAGAGCCCGACAGAGCCCAGTAGAGCCCGACAGAACCCGACAGGGCCCGACAGAGCCCGACAGGGCCCGACAGAGCCCGACAGAGCCCGACAGAGCCTGACAGGGCCCGACAGAGCCCGACAGGGCCCGACAGGGCCCAGTAGAGCCCGACAGAGCCCGCCAGGGCCCGACAGAGCCCGACAGAGCCCGACAGGGCCCAGTAGAGCCCGAAAGAGCCCGACAGAGCCCGACAGAGCCCAGTAGAGCCCGAC
>NW_027017606.1:0-52251 GCF_036013445.1 Caloenas nicobarica
GACAGAGCCCGACAGAGCCCGACAGGGCCCGACAGGGCCCGACAGGGCCCAGTAGAGCCCGACAGAGCCCGACAGAGCCCGACAGAGCCCAGTAGAGCCCAGGAGAGCCCGACAGAGCCCGACAGAGCCCGACAGAGCCCGACAGAGCCCGACAGGGCCCGACAGAGCCCGACAGGGCCCGACAGGGCCCGACAGAGCCCGACAGAGCCCGACAGGGACCGACAGGGCCCGACAGAGCCCGACAGAGCCCGACAGAGCCCAGTAGAGCCCGACAGAGCCCGACAGAGCCCGACAGAACCCGACAGGGCCCAGTAGAGCCCGACAGAGCCCGACAGGGCCCGACAGAGCCCGACAGAGCCCGACAGAGCCCGACAGCGCCCGACAGGGCCCAGTAGAGCCCGACAGAGCCCGACAGAGCCCGACAGAGCCCGACAGGGCCCGACAGGGCCCGACAGGGCCCGACAGAGCCCGACAGAGCCCGACAGGGCCCAGTAGAGCCCGACAGAGCCCGACAGAGCCCGACAGAGCCCGACAGAGCCCAGTAGAGCCCGACAGAGCCCGACAGAGGCCGACAGAGGCCGACAGGGCCCGACAGAGCCCGACAGGGCCCGACAGGGCCCGACAGGGCCCGACAGGGCCCAGTAGAGCCCGACAGAGCCCGACAGGGCCCGACAGAGCCCGACAGGGCCCAGTAGAGCCCGACAGAGCCCGATAGAGCCCGACAGGGCCCGACAGGGCCCGACAGGGCCCAGTAGAGCCCGACAGAGCCCGACAGAGCCCAGTAGAGCCCAGTAGAGCCCGACAGAGCCCGACAGAGCCCGACAGAGCCCGACAGGGCCCGACAGAGCCGACAGGCCCGAAAGGGCCCGACAGGCCGACAGGGCCCAGTAGAGCCCGACAGAGCCCGACAGAGCCCAGTAGAGCCCAGTAGAGTCCGACAGGGCCCATTAGAGCCCGACAGAGCCCGACAGAGCCCGACAGGGCCCGACAGGGCCCGACAGAGCCCGACAGAGCCCGACAGGGCCCGACAGGGCCCGACAGGGCCCAGTAGAGCCCGACAGAGCCCGACAGAGCCCGACAGAGCCCGACAGAGCCCGACAGAGCCCGACAGAGCCCAGTAGAGCCCGACAGAGCCCGACAGAGCCCGACAGGGCCCGACAGGGCCCGACAGAGCCCCACAGAGCCCGACAGGGCCCGACAGGGCCCGACAGAGCCCGACAGAGCCCGATAGAGCCCGACAGGGCCCGACAGGGCCCAGTAGAGCCCGACAGAGCCCGACAGAGCCCAGTAGAGCCCAGGAGAGCCCGACAGAGCCCGACAGAGCCCGACAGGGCCCGACAGGGCCCGACAGAGCCCGACAGGGCCCGACAGGGCCCGACAGGGCCCAGTAGAGCCCGAAAGAGCCCGACAGAGCCCAGTAGAGCCCAGAAGAGCCCGACAGGGCCCGACAGGGCCCGACAGGGCCCATTAGAGCCCGACAGAGCCCGACAGGGCCCGACAGGGCCCGACAGGGCCCGACAGAGCCCGACAGGGCCCAGTAGAGCCCGACAGAGCCCGACAGAGCCCGACAGGGCCCGACAGAGCCCGACAGAGCCCGACAGAGCCCAGTAGAGCCCGATAGAGCCCGACAGAGCCCGACAGAGCCCGACAGAGGCCGACAGGGCCCGACAGAGGCCGACAGGGCCCGACAGGGCCCGACAGAGCCCGACAGGGCCCGACAGAGCCCAGTAGAGCCCGACAGAGCCCAAGAGAGCCCAACAGGGCCCGACAGAGCCCGACAGGGCCCAGTAGAGCCCGACAGAGCCCGATAGAGCCCGACAGGGCCCGACAGGGCCCGACAGGGCCCAGTAGAGCCCGACAGAGCCCGACAGAGCCCGACAGGGCCCGACAGAGCCCGACAGAGCCCGACAGAGCCCGACAGGGCCCAGTAGAGCCCAGTAGAGCCCGACAGGGCCCGACAGGGCCCATTAGAGCCCGACAGAGCCCGACAGAGCCTGACAGAGCCCGACAGAGCCCGACAGAGCCCGACAGGGCCCGACAGGCCCGACAGGGCCCGACAGAGCCCAGTAGAGCCCGACAGAGCCCGACAGGGCCCGACAGGGCCCAGTAGAGCCCGACAGAGCCCGACAGAGCCCGACAGAGCCCGACAGAGCCCGACAGGGCCCGACAGGGCCCGACAGGGCCCGACAGGGTACGACAGAGCCCGACAGGGCCCGACAGGGCCCAGTAGAGCCCGACAGAGCCCGACAGAGCCCGACAGAGCCCGACAGGGCCCGACAGGGCCCAGTAGATCCCGACAGAGCCCGACAGAGCCCGACAGAGCCCGACAGGGCCCGACAGGGCCCGACAGAGCCCGACAGGGCCCAGTAGAGCCCGACAGAGCCCGACAGAGCCCGACAGAACCCGACAGGGCCCAGTAGAGCCCGACAGAGCCCGACAGGGCCCGACAGAGCCCGACAGGGCCCGACAGAGCCCGACAGAGCCTGACAGAGCCCGACAGGGCCCAGTAGAGCCCGACAGAGCCCGACAGAACCCGACAGAACCCGACAGGGCCCAGTAGAGCCCGACAGAGCCCGACAGGGCCCGACAGAGCCCGACAGAGCCCGACAGAGCCCGACAGAGCCCGACAGGGCCCGACAGGGCCCGACAGAGCCCGACAGAGCCCGACAGGGCCCAGTAGACCCCGACAGAGCCCAACAGGGCCCGACAGAGCCCGACAGAGCCCGACAGAGCCCGACAGAGCCCGACAGAGCCCGACAGAGCCCGACAGGGCCCAGTAGAGCCCGACAGAGCCCGACAGAGCCCGACAGAGCCCGACAGAGCCCGACAGGGCCCGACAGGGCCCGACAGAGCCCGACAGGGCCCGACAGAGCCCGACAGAGCCCGACAGGGCCCAGTAGAGCCCGACAGAGCCCGACAGAGCCCGACAGAGCCCAGTAGAGCCCGACAGAGCCCGACAGAGCCCGACAGAGCCCGACAGGGCCCGACAGGGCCCGACAGAGCCCGACAGGGCCCGACAGAGCCCAACAGGGCCCAGTAGAGCCCGACAGAGCCCGATAGAGCCCGACAGGGCCCGACAGCGCCCAGTAGAGCCCGACAGAGCCCGATAGAGCCCGACAGGGCCCGACAGGGCCCGACAGGGCCCAGTAGAGCCCGACAGAGCCCGACAGAGCCCAGTAGAGCCCAGTAGAGCCCGACAGAGCCCGACAGAGCCCGACAGAGCCCGACAGGGCCCGACAGAGCCCGACAGGGCCCGACAGGGCCCAGTAGAGCCCGACAGAGCCCGACAGGGCCCGACAGGGCCCGACAGAGCCCGACAGGGCCCAGTAGAGCCCGACAGAGCCCGATAGAGCCCGACAGGGCCCGACAGGGCCCGACAGGGCCCAGTAGAGCCCGACAGAGCCCGACAGAGCCCAGTAGAGCCCAGTAGAGCCCGACAGAGCCCGACAGAGCCCGACAGAGCCCGACAGGGCCCGACAGGGCCCGACAGGGCCCGACAGGGCCCAGTAGAGCCCGACAGAGCCCGACAGAGCCCAGTAGAGCCCAGTAGAGTCCGACAGGGCCCATTAGAGCCCGACAGAGCCCGACAGAGCCCGACAGAGCCCGACAGGGCCCGACAGGGCCCGACAGAGCCCGACAGGGCCCGACAGGGCCCGACAGGGCCCAGTAGAGCCCGACAGAGCCCGACAGAGCCCGACAGAGCCCGACAGAGCCCGACAGAGCCCGACAGGGCCCGACAGGGCCCGACAGAGCCCGACAGGGCCCGACAGGGCCCGACAGAGCCCGACAGAGCCCGATAGAGCCCGACAGGGCCCGACAGGGCCCAGTAGAGCCCGACAGAGCCCGACAGAGCCCAGTAGAGCCCAGTAGAGCCCGACAGAGCCCGACAGAGCCCGACAGAGCCCGACAGGGCCCGACAGGGCCCGACAGAGCCCGACAGGGCCCGACAGGGCCCGACAGGGCCCAGTAGAGCCCGAAAGAGCCCGACACAGCCAGGTAGAGCCCAGAAGAGCCCGACAGGGCCCGACAGGGCCCGACAGGGCCCATTAGAGCCCGACAGAGCCCGACAGGGCCCGACAGGGCCCGACAGGGCCCGACAGAGTCCGACAGAGCCCGACAGGGCCCAGTAGAGCCCGACAGAGCCCGACAGAGCCCGACAGGGCCCGACAGAGCCCGACAGAGCCCGACAGAGCCCAGTAGAGCCCGATAGAGCCCGACAGAGCCCGACAGAGCCCGACAGAGGCCGACAGGGCCCGACAGAGGCCGACAGGGCCCGACAGGGCCCGACAGAGCCCGACAGGGCCCGACAGAGCCCAGTAGAGCCCGACAGAGCCCAACAGAGCCCAACAGGGCCCGACAGAGCCCGACAGGGCCCAGTAGAGCCCGACAGAGCCCGATAGAGCCCGACAGGGCCCGACAGGGCCCGACAGGGCCCAGTAGAGCCCGACAGAGCCCGACAGAGCCCGACAGGGCCCGACAGAGCCGGACAGAGCCCGACAGAGCCCGACAGAGCCCGACAGGGCCCAGTAGAGCCCAGTAGAGCCCGACAGGGCCCGACAGGGCCCGACTGGGCCCATTAGAGCCCGACAGAGCCCGACAGAGCCTGACAGAGCCCGACAGAGCCCGACAGAGCCCGACAGGGCCCGACAGGGCCCGACAGGGCCCGACAGGGCCGGACAGGGCCCGACAGAGCCCAGTAGAGCCCGACAGAGCCCGACAGGGCCCGACAGGGCCCGACAGGGCCCAGTAGAGCCCGACAGAGCCCGACAGAGCCCGACAGAGCCCGACAGGGCCCGACAGGGCCCGACAGGGTACGACAGAGCCCGACAGGGCCCGACAGGGCCCAGTAGAGCCCGACAGAGCCCGACAGAGCCCGACAGAGCCCGACAGGGCCCAGTAGATCCCGACAGAGCCCGACAGAGCCCGACAGAGCCCGACAGGGCCCGACAGGGCCCGACAGGGCCCGACAGAGCCCGACAGAGCCCGACAGGGCCCAGTAGAGCCCGACAGAGCCCGACAGAGCCCGACAGAACCCGACAGGGCCCAGTAGAGCCCGACAGAGCCCGACAGGGCCCGACAGAGCCCGACAGGGCCCGACAGAGCCCGACAGGGCCCGACAGAGCCCGACAGAGCCTGACAGAGCCCGACAGGGCCCAGTAGAGCCCGACAGAGCCCGACAGAACCCGACAGAACCCGACAGGGCCCAGTAGAGCCCGACAGAGCCCGACAGGGCCCGACAGAGCCCGACAGAGCCCGACAGAGCCCGACTGAGCCCGACAGAGCCCGACAGGGCCCGACAGAGCCCGACAGAGCCCGACAGGGCCCAGTAGAGCCCGACAGAGCCCAACAGGGCCCGACAGAGCCCGACAGAGCCCGACAGAGCCCGACAGAGCCCGACAGAGCCCGACAGAGCCCGACAGGGCCCAGTAGAGCCCGACAGAGCCCGACAGAGCCCGACAGAGCCCGACAGAGCCCGACAGGGCCCGACAGGGCCCGACAGAGCCCGACAGGGCCCGACAGAGCCCGACAGAGCCCGACAGGGCCCAGTAGAGCCCGACAGAGCCCGACAGAGCCCGACAGAGCCCGACAGGGCCCGACAGAGCCCGACAGGGCCCGACAGGGCCCGACAGAGCCCGACAGAGCCCGACAGAGCCCGACAGGGCCCGACAGAGCCCAACAGGGCCCAGTAGAGCCCGACAGAGCCCGATAGAGCCCGACAGGGCCCGACAGGGCCCGACAGGGCCCAGTAGAGCCCGACAGAGCCCGACAGAGCCCAGTAGAGCCCAGTAGAGCCCGACAGAGCCCGACAGAGCCCGACAGGGCCCGACAGACCCCGACAGAGCCCGACAGGGAACGACAGGGCCCGACAGAGCCCGACAGGGCCCAGTAGAGCCCGACAGAGCCCGACAGAGCCCAGTAGAGCCCAGTAGAGCCCGACAGGGCCCGACAGGGCCCGACAGGGCCCATTAGAGCCCGACAGAGCCCGACAGAGCCTGACAGAGCCCGACAGGGCCCGACAGAGCCCGACAGAGCCCGACAGAGCCCGACAGAGCCCGACAGGGCCCGACAGAGCCCGACAGAGCCCGACAGGGCCCGACAGAGCCCGACAGAGCCCGACAGGGCCCGACAGAGCCCGACAGGGCCCGACAGGGCCCAGCAGAGCCCGACAGAGCCCGACAGAGCCCGACAGAGCCCGACAGAGCCCAGTAGAGCCCGACAGAGCCCGACAGAGCCCGACAGAGCCCGACATGGCCCGACAGAGCCCGACAGGGCCCGACAGGGCCCGACAGAGCCCGACAGGGCCCGACAGGGCCCGACAGAGCCCGACAGGGCCCAGTAGAGCCCGACAGAGCCCGATAGAGCCCGACAGGGCCCGACAGGGCCCAGTAGAGCCCGACAGAGCCCGACAGAGCCCAGTAGAGCCCAGTAGAGCCCGACAGAGCCCGACAGAGCCCGACAGAGCCCGACAGAGCCCAGTAGAGCCCGACAGAGCCCGACAGAGCCCAGTAGAGCCCGACAGAGCCCGACAGAGCCCGACAGAGCCCGACAGAGCCCGACAGAGCCCAGTAGAGCCCGACAGAGCCCGACAGGGCCCGACAGGGCCCGACAGAGCCCAGTAGAGCCCGACAGAGCCCGACAGAGCCCGACAGAGCCCGACAGGGCCCGACAGGGCCCGACAGGGCCCAGTAGAGCCCGACAGAGCCCGACAGAGCCCGACAGAGCCCGACAGGGCCCGACAGGGCCCAGTAGAGCCCGACAGAGCCCGACAGAGCCCAGTAGAGCCCAGTAGAGCCCGACACAGCCCGACAGAGCCCGACACAGCCCGACAGGGCCCGACAGAGCCCGACAGAGCCCGACAGAGCCCGACAGAGCCCGACAGAGCCCGACAGGGCCCAACAGAGCCCGACAGGGCCCGACAGAGCCCGACAGAGCCCGACAGGGCCCAGTAGAGCCCGACAGAGCCCGACAGAACCCGACAGAACCCGACAGGGCCCAGTAGAGCCCGACAGAGCCCGACAGGGCCCGACAGAGCCCGACAGAGCCCGACAGAGCCCGACAGCGCCCGACAGGGCCCAGTAGAGCCCGACAGAGCCCGACAGAGCCCGACAGAGCCCGACAGGGCCCGACAGGGCCCGACAGAGCCCGACAGGGCCCGACAGAGCCCGACAGGGCCCGACAGAGCCCGACAGAGCGTGACAGGGCCCCACAGAGCCCGAAAGAGCCCGACAGGGCCCGACAGAGCCCAGTAGAGCCCGACAGAGCCCGACAGAGCCCGACAGAGCCCGACAGGGCCCGACAGGGCCTGACAGGGCCCAGTAGAGCCCGACAGAGCCCGACAGAGCCCGACAGAGCCCGACAGGGCCCGACAGGGCCCGACAGAGCCCGACAGGGCCCGACAGGGCCCGACAGAGCCCAGTAGAGCCCGACAGAGCCCGACAGAGCCCGACAGGGCCCGACAGAGCCCAGTAGAGCCCGACAGAGCCCAACAGAGCCCAACAGGGCCCGACAGAGCCCGACAGGGCCCAGTAGAGCCCGACAGAGCCCGATAGAGCCCGACAGGGCCCGACAGGGCCCGACAGGGCCCAGTAGAGCCCGACAGAGCCCGACAGAGCCCGACAGGGCCCGACAGAGCCCGACAGGGCCCAGTAGAGCCCAGTAGAGCCCGACAGGGCCCGACAGGGCCCGACAGGGCCCATTAGAGCCCGACAGAGCCCGACAGAGCCTGACAGAGCCCGACAGAGCCCGACAGAGCCCGACAGGGCCCGACAGGGCCCGACAGGGCCCGACAGGGCCCGACAGAGCCCAGTAGAGCCCGACAGAGCCCGACAGGGCCCGACAGGGCCCGACAGGGCCCAGTAGAGCCCGACAGAGCCCGACAGAGCCCGACAGAGCCCGACAGAGCCCGACAGAGCCCGACAGGGCCCGACAGGGCCCGACAGGGTACGACAGAGCCCGACAGGGCCCGACAGGGCCCAGTAGAGCCCGACAGAGCCCGACAGAGCCCGACAGAGCCCGACAGGGCCCGACAGGGCCCAGTAGATCCCGACAGAGCCCGACAGAGCCCGACAGAGCCCGACAGGGCCCGACAGGGCCCGACAGGGCCCGACAGGGCCCGACAGAGCCCGACAGAGCCCGACAGAGCCCGACAGAGCCCGACAGAACCCGACAGGGCTCAGTAGAGCCCGACAGAGCCAGACAGGGCCCGACAGAGCCCGACAGGGCCCGACAGAGCCCGACAGAGCCTGACAGAGCCCGACAGGGCCCAGTAGAGCCCGACAGAGCCCGACAGAGCCCGACAGAGCCCGACAGAGCCCGACAGGGCCCGACAGAGCCCGACAGAGCCCGACAGAGCCCGACAGAGCCCGACAGGGCCCGACAGAGCCCGACAGAGCCCGACAGGGCCCAGTAGAGCCCGACAGAGCCCAACAGGGCCCGACAGAGCCCGACAGAGCCCGACAGAGCCCGACAGAGCCCGACAGAGCCCGACAGAGCCCAGTAGAGCCCGACAGAGCCCGACAGAGCCCGACAGAGCCCGACAGGGCCCGACAGGGCCCGACAGAGCCCGACAGAGCCCGACAGGGCCCAGTAGAGCCCGACAGAGCCCGACAGAGCCCGACAGAGCCCAGTAGAGCCCGACAGAGCCCGACAGAGCCCGACAGAGCCCGACAGGGCCCGACAGAGCCCGACAGGGCCCGACAGGGCCCGACAGAGCCCGACAGAGCCCGACAGGGCCCGACAGAGCCCAACAGGGCCCAGTAGAGCCCGACAGAGCCCGATAGAGCCCGACAGGGCCCGACAGGGCCCGACAGGGCCCAGTAGAGCCCGACAGAGCCCGACAGAGCCCAGTAGAGCCCAGTAGAGCCCGACAGAGCCCGACAGAGCCCGACAGAGCCCGACAGGGCCCGACAGACCCCGACAGAGCCCGACAGGGCCCGACAGGGCCCGACAGAGCCCGACAGGGCCCAGTAGAGCCCGACAGAGCCCGACAGAGCCCAGTAGAGCCCAGTAGAGCCCGACAGGGCCCGACAGGGCCCGACAGGGCCCATTAGAGCCCGACAGAGCCCGACAGAGCCTGACAGAGCCCGACAGGGCCCGACAGGGCCCGACAGAGCCCGACAGAGCCCGACAGAGCCCGACAGAGCCCGACAGGGCCCGACAGGGCCCGACAGAGCCCGACAGAGCCCGACAGGGCCCGACAGAGCCCGACAGAGCCCGACAGGGCCCGACAGAGCCCGACAGGGCCCGACAGGGCCCAGCAGAGCCCGACAGAGCCCGACAGAGCCCGACAGAGCCCGACAGAGCCCAGTAGAGCCCGACAGAGCCCGACAGAGCCCGACAGAGCCCGACATGGCCCGACAGAGCCCGACAGGGCCCGACAGGGCCCGACAGAGCCCGACAGGGCCCGACAGGGCCCGACAGAGCCCGACAGGGCCCGACAGGGCCCGACAGAGCCCGATAGAGCCCGACAGGGCCCGACAGGGCCCAGTAGAGCCCGACAGAGCCCGACAGAGCCCAGTAGAGCCCAGTAGAGCCCGACAGAGCCCGACAGAGCCCGACAGAGCCCAGTAGAGCCCGACAGAGCCCGACAGAGCCCAGTAGAGCCCGACAGAGCCCGACAGAGCCCGACAGAGCCCGACAGAGCCCGACAGAGCCCAGTAGAGCCCGACAGAGCCCGACAGGGCCCGACAGGGCCCGACAGAGCCCAGTAGAGCCCGACAGAGCCCGACAGAGCCCGACAGAGCCCGACAGAGCCCGACAGGGCCCGACAGGGCCCAGTAGAGCCCGACAGAGCCCGACAGAGCCCGACAGAGCCCGACAGGGCCCGACAGGGCCCAGTAGAGCCCGACAGAGCCCGACAGAGCCCAGTAGAGCCCAGTAGAGCCCGACACAGCCCGACAGAGCCCGACAGAGCCCGACAGGGCCCGACAGAGCCCGACAGAGCCCGACAGAGCCCGACAGGGCCCGACAGAGCCCGACAGGGCCCGACAGAGCCCGACAGAGCCCGACAGAGCCCGACAGGGCCCAGTAGAGCCCGACAGAGCCCGACAGAACCCGACAGAACCCGACAGGGCCCAGTAGAGCCCGACAGAGCCCGACAGGGCCCGACAGAGCCCGACAGAGCCCGACAGAGCCCGACAGCGCCCGACAGGGCCCAGTAGAGCCCGACAGAGCCCGACAGAGCCCGACAGAGCCCGACAGAGCCCGACAGGGCCCGACAGGGCCCGACAGAGCCCGACAGGGCCCGACAGAGCCCGACAGAGCGTGACAGGGCCCCACAGAGCCCGAAAGAGCCCGACAGGGCCCGACAGAGCCCAGTAGAGCCCGACAGAGCCCGACAGAGCCCGACAGAGCCCGACAGGGCCCGACAGGGCCTGACAGGGCCCAGTAGAGCCCGACAGAGCCCGACAGAGCCCGACAGAGCCCGACAGGGCCCGACAGGGCCCGACAGAGCCCGACAGGGCCCGACAGGGCCCGACAGAGCCCAGTAGAGCCCGACAGAGCCCGACAGAGCCCGACAGGGCCCGACAGGGCCCGACAGGGCCCGACAGGGCCCAGTAGAGCCCGACAGGGCCCAGTAGAGCCCGACAGAGCCCAGTAGAGCCCGACAGAGCCCGACAGGGCCCGACAGAGCCCGACAGGGCCCGACAGGGCCCAGTAGAGCCCGACAGAGCCCGACAGAGCCCGACAGAGCCCAGTAGAGCCCAGTAGAGCCCGACAGAGCCCGACAGGGCCCGACAGGGCCCGACAGGGCCCGACAGAGCCCGACAGGGCCCGACAGGGCCCGACAGGGCCCGACAGAGCCCGACAGGGCCCAGTAGAGCCCAGTAGAACCCGACAGAGCCCAGTAGAGCCCGACAGAGCCCGACAGAGCCCGACAGAGCCCGACAGGGCCCGACAGAACCTGACAGGGCCCAGTAGAGCCCAACAGAGCCCGACAAAGCCCGACAGAGCCCGACAGAGCCCAGCAGAGCCCGACAGAGCCCGACAGGGCCCGACAGGGCCCGACAGGGCCCGACAGGGCCCGACAGAGCCCGACAGGGCCCAGTAGAGCCCGAAAGAGCCCGACAGGGCCCGACAGAGCCCGACAGGGCCCGACAGAGCCCGACAGGGCCCCACAGAGCCCGAAAGAGCCCGACAGGGCCCAGTAGAGCCCGACAGAGCCCGACAGAGCCCAGTAGAGCCCGACAGAGCCCGACAGAGCCCGACAGGGCCTGACAGGGCCCGACAGAGCCCGACAGAGCCCGACAGAGCCCAGTAGAGCCCGACAGAGCCCGACAGAGCCCGACAGAGCCCAGTAGAGCCCGACAGAGCCCGACAGAGCCCGACAGGGCCCGACAGGGCCCGACAGGGCCCGACAGAGCCCGACAGGGCCCAGTAGAGCCCGACAGAGCCCGACAAAGCCCGACAGAGCCCGACAGGGCCCGACAGGGCCCGACAGGGCCCAGTAGAGCCCGACAGAGCCCGACAGAGCCCGACAGGGCCCGACAGGGCCTGACAGAGACCGAGAGGGCCCGACAGAGACCGAGAGGGCCCGACAGGGCCCGACAGGGCCCGACAGAGCCCAGTAGAGCCCGACAGAGCCCGACAGAGCCCGACAGAGCCCGACAGAGCCCGACAGGGCCCGACAGGGCCCGACAGGGCCCAGTAGAGCCCGACAGAGCCCGACAGAGCCCGACAGGGCCCGACAGGGCCCGACAGAGCCCGACAGGGCCCGACAGGGCTCAGTAGAGCCCGACAGAGCCCGACAGAGCCCGACAGAGCCCGACAGGGCCCGACAGGGCCCGACAGGGCCCGACAGGGCCCAGTAGAGCCCGACAGAGCCCGACAGAGCCCGACAGAGCCCAGTAGAGCCCGACAGAGGCCGACAGAGCCCAGTAGAGCCCAGTAGAGCCCGACAGAGCCCGACAGAGCCCGACAGAGCCCGACAGAGCCCAGTAGAGCCCGACAGAGCCCGACAGAGCCCAGTAGAGCCCGACAGGGCCCGACAGGGCCCGACAGGGCCCGACAGAGCCCGACAGGGCCCAGTAGAGCCCGACAGAGCCCGATAGAGCCCGACAGGGCCCGACAGGGCCCGACAGGGCCCAGTAGAGCCCGACAGAGCCCGACAGAGCCCAGTAGAGCCCAGTAGAGCCCGACAGAGCCCGACAGAGCCCGACAGGGCCCGACAGGGCCCGACAGAGCCCGACAGAGCCCGACAGGGCCCCACAGAGCCCGAAAGAGCCCGACAGGGCCCGACAGAGCCCAGTAGAGCACGACAGAGCCCGACAGAGCCCGACAGAGCCCGACAGGGCCCAGTAGAGCCCGACAGAGCCCGACAGAGCGCGACAGAGCCCGACAGGGCCCGACAGGGCCCGACAGAACCCGACAGGGCCCAGTAGAGCCCGACAGAGCCCAGTAGAGCCCGACAGAGCCCGACAGGGCCCGACAGAGCCCGACAGGGCCCGACAGAGCCCGACAGAGCCCGACAGGGCCCGACAGAGCCCGACAGGGCCCGACAGAGCCCGACAGAGCCCAGTAGAGCCCAGTAGAGCCCGACACAGCCCGACAGAGCCCGACAGAGCCCGACAGAGCCCGACAGGGCCCGACAGAGCCCGACAGAGCCCAGTAGAGCCCGACAGAGCCCGACAGAGCCCGACAGAACCCGACAGGGCCCAGTAGAGCCCGACAGAGCCCGACAGGGCCCGACAGGGCCCGACAGAGCCCGACAGAGCCCGACAGGGCCCGACAGAGCCCGACAGAGCCCGACAGGGCCCCACAGAGCCCGAAAGAGCCCGACAGGGCCCGACAGAGCCCGACAGAGCCCGACAGGGCCCCACAGAGCCCGAAAGAGCCCGACAGGGCCCCACAGAGCCCGAAAGAGCCCGACAGGGCCCGACAGAGCCCAGTAGAGCCCGACAGAGCCCGACAGAGCCCGACAGGGCCCGACAGAGCCCGACAGGGCCCGACAGGGCCCGACAGGGCCCAGTAGAGCCCGACAGGGCCCGACAGAGCCCGACAGGGCCCGACAGGGCCCGACAGGGCCCAGTAGAGCCCGACAGGGCCCGACAGAGCCCGACAGGGCCCGACAGGGCCCGACAGGGCCCAGTAGAGCCCGACAGAGCCCGACAGAGCCCGACAGAGCCCGACAGGGCCCGACAGGGCCCGACAGGGCCCAGTAGAGCCCGACAGGGCCCAGTAGAGCCCGACAGAGCCCAGTAGAGCCCGACAGAGCCCGACAGGGCCCGACAGAGCCCGACAGGGCCCGACAGGGCCCAGTAGAGCCCGACAGAGCCCGACAGAGCCCGACAGAGCCCAGTAGAGCCCAGTAGAGCCCGACAGAGCCCGACAGGGCCCGACAGGGCCCGACAGAGCCCGACAGAGCCCGACAGAGCCCGACAGGGCCCGACAGGGCCCGACAGAGCCCGACAGAGCCCGACAGGGCCCAGTAGAGCCCAGTAGAACCCGACAGAGCCCAGTAGAGCCCGACAGAGCCCGACAGAGCCCGACAGGGCCCGACAGAACCTGACAGGGCCCAGTAGAGCCCAACAGAGCCCGACAAAGCCCGACAGAGCCGTACAGAGCCCAGTAGAGCCCGACAGAGCCCGACAGAGCCCGACAGGGCCCGACAGGTCCCGACAGGGCCCGACAGAGTCCGACAGAGCCCGACAGGGCCCAGTAGAGCCCGACAGAGCCCGACAGAGCCCGACAGGGCCCGACAGGGCCCGACAGGGCCCGACAGAGCCCGACAGGGCCCAGTAGAGCCCGATAGAGCCCGACAGAGCCCGACAGAGCCCGACAGAGCCCGACAGGGCCCGACAGAGCCCGACAGAGCCCGACAGGGCCCGACAGAGCCCGACAGAACCCGACAGGGCCCGACAGGGCCCGATAGAGCCCGACAGGGCCCGACAGAGCCCGACAGAGCCCGACAGGGCACGACAGAGCCCGACAGAGCCCGACAGGGCCCGACAGGGCCCGTCAGAGCCCGACAGAGCCCGACAGGGCCCAGTAGAGCCCGACAGAGCCCAGTAGAGCCCAGTAGAGCCCGACAGAGCCCGACAGAGCCCGACAGGGCCCGACAGGGCCCGACAGGGCCCGACAGAGCCCGACAGGGCCCCACAGAGCCCGAAAGAGCCCGACAGGGCCCAGTAGAGCCCGACAGAGCCCGACAGAGCCCAGTAGAGCCCGACAGAGCCCGACAGAGCCCGACAGGGCCCGACAGGGCCCGACAGAGCCCGACAGAGCCCGACAGAGCCCAGTAGAGCCCGACAGAGCCCGACAGAGCCCGACAGAGCCCGACAGAGCCCGACAGGGCCCGACAGGGCCCGACAGGGCCCGACAGAGCCCGACAGGGCCCAGTAGAGCCCGACAGAGCCCGACAAAGCCCGACAGAGCCCGACAGGGCCCGACAGGGCCCGACAGGGCCCAGTAGAGCCCGACAGAGCCCGACAGAGCCCGACAGGGCCCGACAGGGCCTGACAGAGACCGAGAGGGCCCGACAGGGCCCGACAGGGCCCGACAGAGCCCAGTAGAGCCCGACAGAGCCCGACAGAGCCCGACAGAGCCCGACAGAGCCCGACAGGGCCCGACAGGGCCCGACAGGGCCCAGTAGAGCCCGACAGAGCCCGACAGAGCCCGACAGGGCCCGACAGGGCCCGACAGAGCCCGACAGGGCCCGACAGGGCTCAGTAGAGCCCGACAGAGCCCGACAGAGCCCGACAGAGCCCGACAGGGCCCGACAGGGCCCGACAGGGCCCAGTAGAGCCCGACAGAGCCCGACAGAGCCCGACAGAGCCCAGTAGAGCCCGACAGAGCCCGACAGAGCCCAGTAGAGCCCAGTAGAGCCCGACAGAGCCCGACAGAGCCCGACAGAGCCCGACAGAGCCCAGTAGAGCCCGACAGAGCCCGACAGAGCCCAGTAGAGCCCGACAGAGCCCGACAGAGCCCGACAGAGCCCGACAGAGCCCGACAGAGCCCGACAGGGCCCGACAGGGCCCGACAGGGCCCGACAGGGCCCGACGGAGCCCGACAGAACCCGACAGGGCCCAGTAGAGCCCGACAGAGCCCGACAGGGCCCGACAGAGCCCGACAGAGCCCGACAGAGCCCGACAGCGCCCGACAGGGCCCAGTAGAGCCCGACAGAGCCCGACAGAGCCCGACTGGGCCCGACAGGGCCCGACAGAGCCCGACAGAGCCCGACAGGGCCCAGTAGAGCCCGACAGAGCCCGACAGAGCCCGACAGAGCCCGACAGAGCCCAGTAGAGCCCGACAGAGCCCGACAGAGCCCGACAGAGGCCGACAGGGCCCGACAGAGCCCGACAGGGCCCGACAGGGCCCGACAGGGCCCGACAGGGCCCAGTAGAGCCCGACAGAGCCCGACAGGGCCCGACAGAGCCCGACAGGGCCCAGTAGAGCCCGACAGAGCCCGATAGAGCCCGACAGGGCCCGACAGGGCCCGACAGGGCCCAGTAGAGCCCGACAGAGCCCGACAGAGCCCAGTAGAGCCCAGTAGAGCCCGACAGAGCCCGACAGAGCCCGACAGAGCCCGACAGGGCCCGACAGAGCCGGACAGGGCCCAGTAGAGCCCGACAGAGCCCGACAGAGCCCGACAGGGCCCGACAGGGCCCAGTAGAGCCCGACAGAGCCCAACAGGGCCCGACAGAGCCCGACAGAGCCCGACAGAGCCCGACAGAGCCCGACAGGGCCCAGTAGAGCCCGACAGAGCCCGACAGAGCCCGACAGAGCCCGACAGGGCCCGACAGGGCCCGACAGGGCCCGACAGAGCCCGACAGAGCCCGACAGGGCCCAGTAGAGCCCGACAGAGCCCGACAGAGCCCGACAGAGCCCAGTAGAGCCCGACAGAGCCCGACAGAGCCCGACAGGGCCCGACAGGGCCCGACAGGGCCCGACAGGGCCCGACAGAGCCCGACAGGGCCCGACAGAGCCCAGTAGAGCCCGACTAGAGCCCGACAGGGCCCGACAGAGCCCAACAGGGCCCAGTAGAGCCCGACAGAGCCCGATAGAGCCCCACAGGGCCCGACAGGGCCCAGTAGAGCCCGACAGAGCCCGACAGAGCCCAGTAGAGCCCAGTAGAGCCCGACAGAGCCCGACAGAGCCCGACAGAGCCCGACAGACCCCGACAGAGCCCGACAGGGCCCGACAGGGCCCGACAGAGCCCGACAGGGCCCGACAGGGCCCGACAGGGCCCGACAGGGCCCAGTAGAGCCCGACAGAGCCCGACAGAGCCCAGTAGAGCCCAGTAGAGCCCGACAGGGCCCGACAGGGCCCGACAGGGCCCATTAGAGCCCGACAGAGCCCGACAGAGCCTGACAGAGCCCGACAGGGCCCGACAGGGCCCGACAGAGCCCGACAGAGCCCGACAGAGCCCGACAGAGCCCGACAGGGCCCGACAGAGCCCGACAGAGCCCGACAGGGCCCGACAGAGCCCGACAGGGCCCAGTAGAGCCCGACAGAGCCCGACAGGGCCCGACAGGGCCCAGCAGAGCCCGACAGAGCCCGACAGAGCCCGACAGAGCCCGACAGAGCCCAGTAGAGCCCGACAGAGCCCGACAGAGCCCGACAGAGCCCGACATGGCCCGACAGAGCCCGACAGGGCCCGACAGGGCCCGACAGAGCCCGACAGGGCCCGACAGGGCCCGACAGAGCCCGACAGGGCCCAGTAGAGCCCGACAGAGCCCGATAGAGCCCGACAGGGCCCGACAGGGCCCAGTAGAGCCCGACAGAGCCCGACAGAGCCCAGTAGAGCCCAGTAGAGCCCGACAGAGCCCGACAGAGCCCGACAGAGCCCGACAGAGCCCGACAGAGCCCGACAGAGCCCAGTAGAGCCCCACAGAGCCCGACAGAGCCCAGTAGAGCCCGACAGAGCCCGACAGAGCCCGACAGAGCCCAGTAGAGCCCGACAGAGCCCGACAGGGCCCGACAGGGCCCGACAGAGCCCAGTAGAGCCCGACAGAGCCCGACAGAGCCCGACAGGGCCCGACAGGGCCCGACAGGGCCCGACAGGGCCCAGTAGAGCCCGACAGAGCCCGACAGAGCCCGACAGGGCCCGACAGGGCCCAGTAGAGCCCGACAGAGCCCGACAGAGCCCAGTAGAGCCCAGTAGAGCCCGACACAGCCCGACAGAGCCCGACAGAGCCCGACAGAGCCCGACAGAGCCCGACAGGGCCCGACAGTGCCCGACAGAGCCCGACAGGGCCCGACAGAGCCCGACAGAGCGTGACAGGGCCCCACAGAGCCCGAAAGAGCCCGACAGGGCCCGACAGAGCCCAGTAGAGCCCGACAGAGCCCGACAGAGCCCGACAGAGCCCGACAGGGCCCGACAGGGCCTGACAGGGCCCAGTAGAGCCCGACAGAGCCCGACAGAGCCCGACAGAGCCCGACAGGGCCCGACAGGGCCCGACAGAGCCCGACAGGGCCCGACAGGGCCCGACAGAGCCCAGTAGAGCCCGACAGAGCCCGACAGAGCCCGACAGGGCCCGACAGGGCCCGACAGGGCCCGACAGGGCCCAGTAGAGCCCGACAGGGCCCAGTAGAGCCCGACAGAGCCCAGTAGAGCCCGACAGAGCCCGACAGGGCCCGACAGGGCCCAGTAGAGCCCGACAGAGCCCGACAGAGCCCGACAGAGCCCAGTAGAGCCCAGTAGAGCCCGACAGAGCCCGACAGGGCCCGACAGGGCCCGACAGAGCCCGACAGGGCCCGACAGGGCCCGACAGGGCCCGACAGGGCCCGACAGAGCCCGACAGGGCCCAGTAGAGCCCAGTAGAACCCGACAGAGCCCAGTAGAGGCCGACAGAGCCCGACAGAGCCCGACAGAGCCCGACAGGGCCCGACAGAACCTGACAGGGCCCAGTAGAGCCCAACAGAGCCCGACAAAGCCCGACAGAGCCCGACAGAGCCCAGCAGAGCCCGACAGAGCCCGACAGGGCCCGACAGGGCCCGACAGGGCCCGACAGGGCCCGACAGAGTCCGACAGAGCCCGACAGGGCCCAGTAGAGCCCGACAGAGCCCGACAGAGCCCGACAGGGCCCGACAGGGCCCGACAGAGCCCGACAGGGCCCAGTAGAGCCCGATAGAGCCCGACAGAGCCCGACAGAGCCCGACAGGGCCCGACAGAGCCCGACAGGGCCCGACAGAGCCCGACAGGGCCCGACAGGGCACGACAGAGCCCGACAGAGCCCGACAGGGCCCGACAGGGCCCGACAGAGCCCGACAGAGCCCGACAGAGCCCGACAGGGCCCAGTAGAGCCCGACAGAGCCCAGTAGAGCCCAGTAGAGCCCGACAGAGCCCGACAGAGCCCGACAGGGCCCGACAGGGCCCGACAGGGCCCGACAGAGCCCGACAGGGCCCGACAGGGCCCGACAGAGCCTGACAGAGCCCGACAGGGCCCGACAGGGCCCGACAGAGCCCGACAGAGCCCGACAGGGCACGACAGAGCCCGACAGAGCCCGACAGGGCCCGACAGGGCCCGACAGAGCCCGACAGAGCCCGACAGAGCCCGACAGGGCCCAGTAGAGCCCGACAGAGCCCAGTAGAGCCCAGTAGAGCCCGACAGAGCCCGACAGAGCCCGACAGGGCCCGACAGGGCCCGACAGGGCCCGACAGAGCCCGACAGGGCCCGACAGGGCCCGACAGAGCCTGACAGAGCCCGACAGGGCCCCACAGAGCCCGAAAGAGCCCGACAGGGCCCAGTAGAGCCCGACAGAGCCCGACAGAGCCCAGTAGAGCCCGACAGAGCCCGACAGAGCCCGACAGAGCCCGACAGAGCCCGACAGGGCCCGACAGAGCCCGACAGAGCCCGACAGAGCCCGACAGGGCCCAGTAGAGCCCGACAGAGCCCGACAGAGCCCGACAGAGCCCAGTAGAGCCCGACAGAGCCCGACAGGGCCCGACAGGGCCCGACAGAGCCCGACAGGGCCCGACAGGGCCCGACAGAGCCCGACAGGGCCCAGTAGAGCCCGACAGAGCCCGACAGAGCCCGACAGAGCCCGACAGGGCCCGACAGGGCCCGACAGGGCCCAGTAGAGCCCGACAGAGCCCGACAGAGCCCGACAGGGCCCGACAGGGCCCGACAGGGCCCGACAGAGACCGAGAGGGCCCGACAGAGACCGAGAGGGCCCGACAGGGCCCGACAGGGCCCGACAGAGCCCAGTAGAGCCCGACAGAGCCCGACAGAGCCCGACAGAGCCCGACAGGGCCCGACAGGGCCCGACAGAGCCCAGTAGAGCCCGACAGAGCCCGACAGAGCCCGACAGGGCCCGACAGGGCCCGACAGGGCCCGACAGGGCTCAGTAGAGCCCGACAGAGCCCGACAGAGCCCGACAGAGCCCGACAGGGCCCGACAGGGCCCGACAGGGCCCAGTAGAGCCCGACAGAGCCCGACAGAGCCCGACAGAGCCCAGTAGAGCCCAGGAGAGCCCGACAGAGCCCGACAGAGCCCGACAGAGCCCGACAGAGCCCGACAGGGCCCGACAGAGCCCGACAGGGCCCGACAGGGCCCGACAGAGCCCGACAGAGCCCGACAGGGACCGACAGGGCCCGACAGAGCCCGACAGAGCCCGACAGAGCCCAGTAGAGCCCGACAGAGCCCGACAGAGCCCGACAGAACCCGACAGGGCCCAGTAGAGCCCGACAGAGCCCGACAGGGCCCGACAGAGCCCGACAGAGCCCGACAGAGCCCGACAGCGCCCGACAGGGCCCAGTAGAGCCCGACAGAGCCCGACAGAGCCCGACAGAGCCCGACAGGGCCCGACAGGGCCCGACAGGGCCCGACAGGGCCCAGTAGAGCCCGACAGAGCCCGACAGAGCCCGACAGAGCCCGACAGAGCCCAGTGGAGCCCGACAGAGCCCGACAGAGCCCGACAGAGGCCGAAAGGGCCCGACAGAGCCCGACAGGGCCCGACAGGGCCCGACAGGGCCCGACAGGGCCCAGTAGAGCCCGACAGAGCCCGACAGGGCCCGACAGAGCCCGACAGGGCCCAGTAGAGCCCGACAGAGCCCGATAGAGCCCGACAGGGCCCGACAGGGCCCGACAGGGCCCAGTAGAGCCCGACAGAGCCCGACAGAGCCCAGTAGAGCCCAGTAGAGCCCGACAGAGCCCGACAGAGCCCGACAGAGCCCGACAGGGCCCGACAGGGCCCGACAGGGCCCAGTAGAGCCCGACAGAGCCCGACAGAGCCCAGTAGAGCCCAGTAGAGTCCGACAGGGCCCATTAGAGCCCGACAGAGCCCGACAGAGCCCGACAGAGCCCGACAGAGCCCGACAGGGCCCGACAGAGCCCGACAGAGCCCGACAGGGCCCGACAGAGCCCGACAGGGCCCGACAGGGCCCGACAGGGCCCAGTAGAGCCCGACAGAGCCCGACAGAGCCCGACAGAGCCCGACAGAGCCCGACAGAGCCCAGTAGAGCCCGACAGAGCCCGACAGAGCCCGACAGGGCCCGACAGGGCCCGACAGAGCCCGACAGAGCCCGACAGGGCCCGACAGGGCCCGACAGAGCCCGACAGAGCCCGATAGAGCCCGACAGGGCCCGACAGGGCCCAGTAGAGCCCGACAGAGCCCGACAGAGCCCAGTAGAGCCCAGTAGAGCCCGACAGAGCCCGACAGAGCCCGACAGAGCCCGACAGGGCCCGACAGGGCCCGACAGAGCCCGACAGGGCCCGACAGGGCCCGACAGGGCCCAGTAGAGCCCGAAAGAGCCCGACAGAGCCCAGTAGAGCCCAGAAGAGCCCGACAGGGCCCGACAGGGCCCGACAGGGCCCATTAGGGCCCGACAGGGCCCATTAGAGCCCGACAGAGCCCGACAGGGCCCGACAGGGCCCGACAGGGCCCGACAGAGTCCGACAGAGCCCGACAGGGCCCAGTAGAGCCCGACAGAGCCCGACAGAGCCCGACAGGGCCCGACAGAGCCCGACAGAGCCCGACAGAGCCCAGTAGAGCCCGATAGAGCCCGACAGAGCCCGACAGAGCCCGACAGAGCCCGACAGGGCCCGACAGAGGCCGACAGGGCCCGACAGGGCCTGACAGAGCCCGACAGGGCCCGACAGAGCCCAGTAGAGCCCGACAGAGCCCAACAGAGCCCAACAGGGCCCGACAGAGCCCGACAGGGCCCAGTAGAGCCCGACAGAGCCCGATAGAGCCCGACAGGGCCCGACAGGGCCCGACAGGGCCCAGTAGAGCCCGACAGAGCCCGACAGAGCCCGACAGGGCCCGACAGAGCCCGACAGAGCCCGACAGAGCCCGACAGAGCCCGACAGGGCCCAGTAGAGCCCGACAGAGCCCGACAGAGCCCAGTAGAGCCCGACAGAGCCCGACAGAGCCCGACAGAGCCCGACAGAGCCCGACAGGGCCCGACAGAGCCCGACAGAGCCCGACAGAGCCCGACAGGGCCCAGTAGAGCCCGACAGAGCCCGATAGAGCCCGACAGGGCCCGACAGGGCCCGACAGGGCCCAGTAGAGCCCGACAGAGCCCGACAGAGCCCAGTAGAGCCCAGTAGAGCCCGACAGAGCCCGACAGAGCCCGACAGAGCCCGACAGGGCCCGACAGGGCCCGACAGGGCCCAGTAGAGCCCGACAGAGCCCGACAGAGCCCAGTAGAGCCCAGTAGAGTCCGACAGGGCCCATTAGAGCCCGACAGAGCCCGACAGAGCCCGACAGAGCCCGACAGAGCCCGACAGGGCCCGACAGAGCCCGACAGAGCCCGACAGGGCCCGACAGAGCCCGACAGGGCCCGACAGGGCCCGACAGGGCCCAGTAGAGCCCGACAGAGCCCGACAGAGCCCGACAGAGCCCGACAGAGCCCGACAGAGCCCAGTAGAGCCCGACAGAGCCCGACAGAGCCCGACAGGGCCCGACAGGGCCCGACAGAGCCCGACAGAGCCCGACAGGGCCCGACAGGGCCCGACAGAGCCCGACAGAGCCCGATAGAGCCCGACAGGGCCCGACAGGGCCCAGTAGAGCCCGACAGAGCCCGACAGAGCCCAGTAGAGCCCAGTAGAGCCCGACAGAGCCCGACAGAGCCCGACAGAGCCCGACAGGGCCCGACAGGGCCCGACAGAGCCCGACAGGGCCCGACAGGGCCCGACAGGGCCCAGTAGAGCCCGAAAGAGCCCGACAGAGCCCAGTAGAGCCCAGAAGAGCCCGACAGGGCCCGACAGGGCCCGACAGGGCCCATTAGGGCCCGACAGGGCCCATTAGAGCCCGACAGAGCCCGACAGGGCCCGACAGGGCCCGACAGGGCCCGACAGAGTCCGACAGAGCCCGACAGGGCCCAGTAGAGCCCGACAGAGCCCGACAGAGCCCGACAGGGCCCGACAGAGCCCGACAGAGCCCGACAGAGCCCAGTAGAGCCCGATAGAGCCCGACAGAGCCCGACAGAGCCCGACAGAGCCCGACAGGGCCCGACAGAGGCCGACAGGGCCCGACAGGGCCTGACAGAGCCCGACAGGGCCCGACAGAGCCCAGTAGAGCCCGACAGAGCCCAACAGAGCCCAACAGGGCCCGACAGAGCCCGACAGGGCCCAGTAGAGCCCGACAGAGCCCGATAGAGCCCGACAGGGCCCGACAGGGCCCGACAGGGCCCAGTAGAGCCCGACAGAGCCCGACAGAGCCCGACAGGGCCCGACAGAGCCCGACAGAGCCCGACAGAGCCCGACAGAGCCCGACAGGGCCCAGTAGAGCCCGACAGAGCCCGACAGAGCCCAGTAGAGCCCGACAGAGCCCGACAGAGCCCGACAGAGCCCGACAGAGCCCGACAGGGCCCGACAGAGCCCGACAGAGCCCGACAGAGCCCGACAGGGCCCAGTAGAGCCCGACAGAGCCCGACAGAGCCCGACAGAGCCCAGTAGAGCCCGACAGAGCCCGACAGGGCCCGACAGGGCCCGACAGAGCCCGACAGGGCCCGACAGGGCCCGACAGAGCCCGACAGGGCCCAGTAGAGCCCGACAGAGCCCGACAGAGCCCGACAGAGCCCGACAGGGCCCGACAGGGCCCGACAGGGCCCAGTAGAGCCCGACAGAGCCCGACAGAGCCCGACAGGGCCCGACAGGGCCCGACAGGGCCCGACAGAGACCGAGAGGGCCCGACAGGGCCCGACAGGGCCCGACAGAGCCCAGTAGAGCCCGACAGAGCCCGACAGAGCCCGACAGAGCCCGACAGGGCCCGACAGGGCCCGACAGAGCCCAGTAGAGCCCGACAGAGCCCGACAGGGCCCGACAGAGCCCGACAGGGCCCAGTAGAGCCCGACAGAGCCCGATAGAGCCCGACAGGGCCCGACAGGGCCCGACAGGGCCCAGTAGAGCCCGACAGAGCCCGACAGAGCCCAGTAGAGCCCAGTAGAGCCCAACAGAGCCCGACAGAGCCCGACAGAGCCCGACAGAGCCCGACAGGGCCCGACAGGGCCCGACAGGGCCCAGTAGAGCCCGACAGAGCCCGACAGAGCCCAGTAGAGCCCAGTAGAGTCCGACAGGGCCCATTAGAGCCCGACAGAGCCCGACAGAGCCCGACAGAGCCCGACAGGGCCCGACAGGGCCCGACAGAGCCCGACAGAGCCCGACAGGGCCCGACAGAGCCCGACAGGGCCCGACAGGGCCCGACAGGGCCCAGTAGAGCCCGACAGAGCCCGACAGAGCCCGACAGAGCCCGACAGAGCCCAGTAGAGCCCGACAGAGCCCGACAGAGCCCGACAGGGCCCGACAGGGCCCGACAGAGCCCGACAGAGCCCGACAGGGTCCGACAGGGACCGACAGAGCCCGACAGATCCCGATAGAGCCCGACAGGGCCCGACAGGGCCCGACAGAGCCCGACAGAGCCCGACAGAGCCCAGTAGAGCCCAGTAGAGCCCGACAGAGCCCGACAGAGCCCGACAGAGCCCGACAGGGCCCGACAGGGCCCGACAGAGCCCGACAGGGCCCGACAGGGCCCGACAGGGCCCAGTAGAGCCCGAAAGAGCCCGACAGAGCCCAGTAGAGCCCAGAAGAGCCCGACAGGGCCCGACAGGGCCCGACAGGGCCCGACAGGGCCCATTAGAGCCCGACAGAGCCCGACAGGGCCCGACAGGGCCCGACAGGGCCCGACAGGGTCCGACAGAGCCCGACAGGGCCCAGTAGAGCCCGACAGAGCCCGACAGAGCCCGACAGGGCCCGACAGAGCCCGACAGAGCCCGACAGAGCCCAGTAGATCCCGATAGAGCCCGACAGAGCCCGACAGAGGCCGACAGGGCCCGACAGGGCCCGACAGAGCCCAGTAGAGCCCGACAGAGCCCGACAGAGCCCGACAGAGCCCGACAGGGCCCGACAGAGCCCGACAGAGCCCGACAGAGGCCGACAGGGCCCGACAGGGCCCGACAGAGCCCGACAGGGCCCGACAGAGCCCAGTAGAGCCCGACAGAGCCCAACAGAGCCCAACAGGGCCCGACAGAGCCCGACAGGGCCCAGTAGAGCCCGACAGAGCCCGATAGAGCCCGACAGGGCCCGACAGGGCCCGACAGGGCCCAGTAGAGCCCGACAGAGCCCGACAGAGCCCGACAGAGCCCGACAGGGCCCGACAGGGCCCGACAGGGCCCGACAGGGCCCGACAGAGCCCGACAGAGCCCGACAGGGCCCAGTAGAGCCCGACAGAGCCCGACAGAGCCCGACAGAACCCGACAGGGCCCAGTAGAGCCCGACAGAGCCCGACAGGGCCCGACAGAGCCCGACAGGGCCCGACAGAGCCCGACAGAGCCTGACAGAGCCCGACAGGGCCCAGTAGAGCCCGACAGAGCCCGACAGAACCCGACAGAACCCGACAGGGCCCAGTAGAGCCCGACAGAGCCCGACAGGGCCCGACAGAGCCCGACAGAGCCCGACAGAGCCCGACAGAGCCCGACAGGGCCCGACAGAGCCCGACAGAGCCCGACAGGGCCCAGTAGAGCCCGACAGAGCCCAACAGGGCCCGACAGAGCCCGACAGAGCCCGACAGAGCCCGACAGAGCCCGACAGAGCCCGACAGGGCCCAGTAGAGCCCGACAGAGCCCGACAGAGCCCGACAGAGCCCGACAGAGCCCGACAGGGCCCGACAGGGCCCGACAGAGCCCGACAGGGCCCGACAGAGCCCGACAGAGCCCGACAGGGCCCAGTAGAGCCCGACAGAGCCCGACAGAGCCCGACAGAGCCCAGTAGAGCCCGACAGAGCCCGACAGAGCCCGACAGAGCCCGACAGAGCCCGACAGGGCCCGACAGGGCCCGACAGAGCCCGACAGGGCCCGACAGAGCCCGACAGAGCCCGACAGGGCCCGACAGAGCCCAACAGGGCCCAGTAGAGCCCGACAGAGCCCGATAGAGCCCGACAGGGCCCGACAGGGCCCAGTAGAGCCCGACAGAGCCCGATAGAGCCCGACAGGGCCCGACAGGGCCCGACAGGGCCCAGTAGAGCCCGACAGAGCCCGACAGAGCCCAGTAGAGCCCAGTAGAGCCCGACAGAGCCCGACAGAGCCCGACAGAGCCCGACAGGGCCCGACAGAGCCCGACAGGGCCCGACAGGGCCCAGTAGAGCCCGACAGAGCCCGACAGGGCCCGACAGAGCCCAACAGGGCCCAGTAGAGCCCGACAGAGCCCGATAGAGCCCGACAGGGCCCGACAGGGCCCGACAGGGCCCAGTAGAGCCCGACAGAGCCCGACAGAGCCCAGTAGAGCCCAGTAGAGCCCGACAGAGCCCGACAGAGCCCGACAGAGCCCGACAGGGCCCGACAGGGCCCGACAGGGCCCAGTAGAGCCCGACAGAGCCCGACAGAGCCCAGTAGAGCCCAGTAGAGTCCGACAGGGCCCATTAGAGCCCGACAGAGCCCGACAGAGCCCGACAGAGCCCGACAGGGCCCGACAGGGCCCGACAGAGCCCGACAGGGCCCGACAGGGCCCAGTAGAGCCCGACAGAGCCCGACAGAGCCCGACAGAGCCCGACAGAGCCCGACAGGGCCCGACAGAGCCCGACAGGGCCCGACAGGGCCCGACAGAGCCCGACAGAGCCCGATAGAGCCCGACAGGGCCCGACAGGGCCCAGTAGAGCCCGACAGAGCCCGACAGAGCCCAGTAGAGCCCAGTAGAGCCCGACAGAGCCCGACAGAGCCCGACAGAGCCCGACAGGGCCCGACAGGGCCCGACAGAGCCCGACAGGGCCCGACAGAGCCCGACAGGGCCCAGTAGAGCCCGAAAGAGCCCGACAGAGCCCAGTAGAGCCCAGAAGAGCCCGACAGGGCCCGACAGGGCCCGACAGGGCCCATTAGAGCCCGACAGAGCCCGACAGGGCCCGACAGGGCCCGACAGGGCCCGACAGAGTCCGACAGAGCCCGACAGGGCCCAGTAGAGCCCGACAGAGCCCGACAGAGCCCGACAGGGCCCGACAGAGCCCGACAGAGCCCGACAGAGCCCAGTAGAGCCCGATAGAGCCCGACAGAGCCCGACAGAGCCCGACAGAGGCCGACAGGGCCCGACAGAGGCCGACAGGGCCCGACAGGGCCCGACAGAGCCCGACAGGGCCCGACAGAGCCCAGTAGAGCCCGACAGAGCCCAACAGAGCCCAACAGGGCCCGACAGAGCCCGACAGGGCCCAGTAGAGCCCGACAGAGCCCGATAGAGCCCGACAGGGCCCGACAGGGCCCGACAGGGCCCAGTAGAGCCCGACAGAGCCCGACAGAGCCCGACAGGGCCCGACAGAGCCCGACAGAGCCCGACAGAGCCCGACAGAGCCCGACAGGGTACGACAGAGCCCGACAGGGCCCGACAGGGCCCAGTAGAGCCCGACAGAGCCCGACAGAGCCCGACAGAGCCCGACAGGGCCCGACAGGGCCCAGTAGATCCCGACAGAGCCCGACAGAGCCCGACAGAGCCCGACAGGGCCCGACAGGGCCCGACAGGGCCCGACAGAGCCCGACAGAGCCCGACAGGGCCCAGTAGAGCCCGACAGAGCCCGACAGAGCCCGACAGAACCCGACAGGGCCCAGTAGAGCCCGACAGAGCCCGACAGGGCCCGACAGAGCCCGACAGGGCCCGACAGAGCCCGACAGGGCCCGACAGAGCCCGACAGAGCCTAACAGAGCCCGACAGAGCCTGACAGAGCCCGACAGAGCCCGACAGAACCCGACAGAACCCGACAGGGCCCAGTAGAGCCCGACAGAGCCCGACAGGGCCCGACAGAGCCCGACAGAGCCCGACAGAGCCCGACAGAGCCCGACAGAGCCCGACAGAGCCCGACAGAGCCCGACAGGGCCCGACAGGGCCCGACAGAGCCCGACAGGGCCCAGTAGAGCCCGACAGAGCCCAACAGGGCCCGACAGAGCCCGACAGAGCCCGACAGAGCCCGACAGAGCCCGACAGAGCCCGACAGGGCCCAGTAGAGCCCGACAGAGCCCGACAGAGCCCGACAGAGCCCGACAGAGCCCGACAGGGCCCGACAGGGCCCGACAGAGCCCGACAGGGCCCGACAGAGCCCGACAGGGCCCAGTAGAGCCCGACAGAGCCCGACAGAGCCCGACAGAGCCCAGTAGAGCCCGACAGAGCCCGACAGAGCCCGACAGAGCCCGACAGAGCCCGACAGAGGCCGACAGGGCCCGACAGAGCCCGACAGGGCCCGACAGGGCCCGACAGAGCCCGACAGAGCCCGACAGGGCCCGACAGAGCCCAACAGGGCCCAGTAGAGCCCGACAGAGCCCGATAGAGCCCGACAGAGCCCGACAGAGCCCAGTAGAGCCCGACAGAGCCCGACAGAGCCCGACAGAGCCCGACAGAGCCCGACAGGGCCCGACAGAGCCCAACAGAGCCCGACAGAGCCCGACAGGGCCCAGTAGAGCCCGACAGAGCCCGACAGAGCCCGACAGAGCCCAGTAGAGCCCGACACAGCCCGACAGGGCCCGACAGGGCCCGACAGAGCCCGACAGGGCCCGACAGGGCCCGACAGAGCCCGACAGGGCCCAGTAGAGCCCGACAGAGCCCGACAGAGCCCGACAGAGCCCGACAGGGCCCGACAGGGCCCGACAGGGCCCAGTAGAGCCCGACAGAGCCCGACAGAGCCCGACAGGGCCCGACAGGGCCCGACAGGGCCCGACAGAGACCGAGAGGGCCCGACAGGGCCCGACAGGGCCCGACAGAGCCCAGTAGAGCCCGACAGAGCCCGACAGAGCCCGACAGAGCCCGACAGGGCCCGACAGGGCCCGACAGAGCCCAGTAGAGCCCGACAGAGCCCGACAGAGCCCGACAGAGCCCGACAGGGCCCGACAGGGCCCGACAGAGCCCGACAGGGCCCGACAGGGCTCAGTAGAGCCCGACAGAGCCCGACAGAGCCCGACAGAGCCCGACAGGGCCCGACAGGGCCCGACAGGGCCCAGTAGAGCCCGACAGAGCCCGACAGAGCCCGACAGAGCCCAGTAGAGCCCAGGAGAGCCCGACAGAGCCCGACAGAGCCCGACAGAGCCCGACAGAGCCCGACAGGGCCCGACAGAGCCCGACAGGGCCCGACAGGGCCCGACAGAGCCCGACAGAGCCCGACAGGGACCGACAGGGCCCGACAGGGCCCGACAGAGCCCGACAGAGCCCAGTAGAGCCCGACAGAGCCCGACAGAGCCCGACAGAACCCGACAGGGCCCAGTAGAGCCCGACAGAGCCCGACAGGGCCCGACAGAGCCCGACAGAGCCCGACAGAGCCCGACAGCGCCCGACAGGGCCCAGTAGAGCCCGACAGAGCCCGACAGAGCCCGACAGAGCCCGACAGGGCCCGACAGGGCCCGACAGGGCCCGACAGAGCCCGACAGGGCCCAGTAGAGCCCGACAGAGCCCGACAGAGCCCGACAGAGCCCAGTGGAGCCCGACAGAGCCCGACAGAGCCCGACAGAGGCCGACAGGGCCCGACAGAGCCCGACAGGGCCCGACAGGGCCCGACAGGGCCCGACAGGGCCCAGTAGAGCCCGACAGAGCCCGACAGGGCCCGACAGAGCCCGACAGGGCCCAGTAGAGCCCGACAGAGCCCGATAGAGCCCGACAGGGCCCGACAGGGCCCGACAGGGCCCAGTAGAGCCCGACAGAGCCCGACAGAGCCCAGTAGAGCCCAGTAGAGCCCGACAGAGCCCGACAGAGCCCGACAGAGCCCGACAGGGCCCGACAGGGCCCGACAGGGCCCAGTAGAGCCCGACAGAGCCCGACAGAGCCCAGTAGAGTCCGACAGGGCCCATTAGAGCCCGACAGAGCCCGACAGAGCCCGACAGAGCCCGACAGGGCCCGACAGGGCCCGACAGAGCCCGACAGAGCCCGACAGGGCCCGACAGAGCCCGACAGGGCCCGACAGGGCCCGACAGGGCCCAGTAGAGCCCGACAGAGCCCGACAGAGCCCGACAGAGCCCGACAGAGCCCGACAGAGCCCAGTAGAGCCCGACAGAGCCCGACAGAGCCCGACAGGGCCCGACAGGGCCCGACAGAGCCCGACAGAGCCCGACAGGGCCCGACAGGGCCCGACAGAGCCCGACAGAGCCCGATAGAGCCCGACAGGGCCCGACAGGGCCCGACAGAGCCCGACAGAGCCCGACAGAGCCCAGTAGAGCCCAGTAGAGCCCGACAGAGCCCGACAGAGCCCGACAGAGCCCGACAGGGCCCGACAGGGCCCGACAGAGCCCGACAGGGCCCGACAGGGCCCGACAGGGCCCAGTAGAGCCCGAAAGAGCCCGACAGAGCCCAGTAGAGCCCAGAAGAGCCCGACAGGGCCCGACAGGGCCCGACAGGGCCCGACAGGGCCCATTAGAGCCCGACAGAGCCCGACAGGGCCCGACAGGGCCCGACAGGGCCCGACAGGGTCCGACAGAGCCCGACAGGGCCCAGTAGAGCCCGACAGAGCCCGACAGAGCCCGACAGGGCCCGACAGAGCCCGACAGAGCCCGACAGAGCCCAGTAGAGCCCGATAGAGCCCGACAGAGCCCGACAGAGGCCGACAGGGCCCGACAGAGGCCGACAGGGCCCGACAGGGCCCGACAGAGCCCGACAGGGCCCGACAGAGCCCAGTAGAGCCCGACAGAGCCCAACAGAGCCCAACAGGGCCCGACAGAGCCCGACAGGGCCCAGTAGAGCCCGACAGAGCCCGATAGAGCCCGACAGGGCCCGACAGGGCCCGACAGGGCCCAGTAGAGCCCGACAGAGCCCGACAGAGCCCGACAGGGCCCGACAGAGCCCGACAGAGCCCGACAGAGCCCGACAGAGCCCGACAGGGCCCAGTAGAGCCCAGTAGAGCCCGACAGGGCCCGACAGGGCCCGACAGGGCCCATTAGAGCCCGACAGAGCCCGACAGAGCCCGACAGAGCCCGACAGAGCCCGACAGAGCCCGACAGGGCCCGACAGGGCCCGACAGGGCCCGACAGAGCCCAGTAGAGCCCGACAGAGCCCGACAGGGCCCGACAGGGCCCGACAGGGCCCAGTAGAGCCCGACAGAGCCCGACAGAGCCCGACAGAGCCCGACAGAGCCCGACAGAGCCCGACAGAGCCCGACAGGGTACGACAGAGCCCGACAGGGCCCGACAGGGCCCAGTAGAGCCCGACAGAGCCCGACAGAGCCCGACAGAGCCCGACAGGGCCCGACAGGGCCCAGTAGATCCCGACAGAGCCCGACAGAGCCCGACAGAGCCCGACAGGGCCCGACAGGGCCCGACAGGGCCCGACAGGGCCCGACAGAGCCCGACAGAGCCCGACAGGGCCCAGTAGAGCCCGACAGAGCCCGACAGAGCCCGACAGAACCCGACAGGGCCCAGTAGAGCCCGACAGAGCCCGACAGGGCCCGACAGAGCCCGACAGGGCCCGACAGAGCCCGACAGGGCCCGACAGAGCCCGACAGAGCCTGACAGTGCCCGACAGGGCCCAGTAGAGCCCGACAGAGCCCGACAGAACCCGACAGAACCCGACAGGGCCCAGTAGAGCCCGACAGAGCCCGACAGGGCCCGACAGAGCCCGACAGAGCCCGACAGAGCCCGACAGAGCCCGACAGGGCCCGACAGAGCCCGACAGAGCCCGACAGGGCCCAGTAGAGCCCGACAGAGCCCGACAGGGCCCGAGAGAGCCCGACAGAGCCCGACAGAGCCCGACAGAGCCCGACAGAGCCCGACAGGGCCCAGTAGAGCCCGACAGAGCCCGACAGAGCCCGACAGAGCCCGACAGAGCCCGACAGAGCCCGACAGGGCCCGACAGGGCCCGACAGAGCCCGACAGGGCCCGACAGAGCCCGACAGAGCCCGACAGGGCCCAGTAGAGCCCGACAGAGCCCGACAGAGCCCGACAGAGCCCAGTAGAGCCCGACAGAGCCCGACAGAGCCCGACAGAGCCCGACAGGGCCCGACAGGGCCCGACAGGGCCCGACAGAGCCCGACAGGGCCCGACAGAGCCCAACAGGGCCCAGTAGAGCCCGACAGAGCCCGATAGAGCCCGACAGGGCCCGACAGGGCCCAGTAGAGCCCGACAGAGCCCGATAGAGCCCGACAGGGCCCGACAGGGCCCGACAGGGCCCAGTAGAGCCCGACAGAGCCCGACAGAGCCCAGTAGAGCCCAGTAGAGCCCGACAGAGCCCGACAGAGCCCGACAGAGCCCGACAGGGCCCGACAGAGCCCGACAGGGCCCGACAGGGCCCAGTAGAGCCCGACAGAGCCCGATAGAGCCCGACAGGGCCCGACAGGGCCCGACAGGGCCCAGTAGAGCCCGACAGAGCCCGACAGAGCCCAGTAGAGCCCAGTAGAGCCCGACAGAGCCCGACAGAGCCCGACAGAGCCCGACAGGGCCCGACAGGGCCCGACAGGGCCCAGTAGAGCCCGACAGAGCCCGACAGAGCCCAGTAGAGCCCAGTAGAGTCCGACAGGGCCCATTAGAGCCCGACAGAGCCCGACAGAGCCCGACAGAGCCCGACAGGGCCCGACAGGGCCCGACAGGGCCCAGTAGAGCCCGACAGAGCCCGACAGAGCCCGACAGAGCCCGACAGAGCCCGACAGAGCCCGACAGGGCCCGACAGGGCCCGACAGAGCCCGACAGGGCCCGACAGGGCCCGACAGAGCCCGACAGAGCCCGATAGAGCCCGACAGGGCCCGACAGGGCCCAGTAGAGCCCGACAGAACCCGACAGAGCCCAGTAGAGCCCAGTAGAGCCCGACAGAGCCCGACAGAGCCCGACAGAGCCCGACAGAGCCCGACAGGGCCCGACAGGGCCCGACAGAGCCCGACAGGGCCCGACAGGGCCCGACAGGGCCCAGTAGAGCCCGAAAGAGCCCGACAGAGCCCAGTAGAGCCCAGAAGAGCCCGACAGGGCCCGACAGGGCCCGACAGGGCCCATTAGAGCCCGACAGAGCCCGACAGGGCCCGACAGGGCCCGACAGGGCCCGACAGAGTCCGACAGAGCCCGACAGGGCCCAGTAGAGCCCGACAGAGCCCGACAGAGCCCGACAGGGCCCGACAGAGCCCGACAGAGCCCGACAGAGCCCAGTAGAGCCCGATAGAGCCCGACAGAGCCCGACAGAGCCCGACAGAGCCCGACAGGGCCCGACAGAGGCCGACAGGGCCCGACAGGGCCCGACAGAGCCCGACAGGGCCCGACAGAGCCCAGTAGAGCCCGACAGAGCCCAACAGAGCCCAACAGGGCCCGACAGAGCCCGACAGGGCCCAGTAGAGCCCGACAGAGCCCGATAGAGCCCGACAGGGCCCGACAGGGCCCGACAGGGCCCAGTAGAGCCCGACAGAGCCCGACAGAGCCCGACAGGGCCCGACAGAGCCCGACAGAGCCCGACAGAGCCCGACAGAGCCCGACAGGGCCCAGTAGAGCCCAGTAGAGCCCGACAGGGCCCGACAGGGCCCGACAGGGCCCATTAGAGCCCGACAGAGCCCGACAGAGCCTGACAGAGCCCGACAGAGCCCGACAGAGCCCGACAGAGCCCGACAGGGCCCGACAGGGCCCGACAGGGCCCGACAGAGCCCAGTAGAGCCCGACAGAGCCCGACAGGGCCCGACAGGGCCCGACAGGGCCCAGTAGAGCCCGACAGAGCCCGACAGGGCCCGACAGGGCCCGACAGGGCCCAGTAGAGCCCGACAGAGCCCGACAGAGCCCGACAGAGCCCGACAGGGCCCGACAGGGCCCGACAGGGCCCGACAGGGTACGACAGAGCCCGACAGGGCCCGACAGGGCCCAGTAGAGCCCGACAGAGCCCGACAGAGCCCGACAGAGCCCGACAGGGCCCGACAGGGCCCAGTAGATCCCGACAGAGCCCGACAGAGCCCGACAGAGCCCGACAGGGCCCGACAGGGCCCGACAGGGCCCGACAGAGCCCGACAGAGCCCGACAGGGCCCAGTAGAGCCCGACAGAGCCCGACAGAGCCCGACAGAACCCGACAGGGCCCAGTAGAGCCCGACAGAGCCCGACAGGGCCCGACAGAGCCCGACAGGGCCCGACAGAGCCCGACAGGGCCCGACAGAGCCCGACAGAGCCTAACAGAGCCCGACAGAGCCTGACAGAGCCCGACAGAGCCCGACAGAACCCGACAGAACCCGACAGGGCCCAGTAGAGCCCGACAGAGCCCGACAGGGCCCGACAGAGCCCGACAGAGCCCGACAGAGCCCGACAGAGCCCGACAGAGCCCGACAGGGCCCGACAGGGCCCGACAGGGCCCGACAGAGCCCAGTAGAGCCCGACAGAGCCCAACAGGGCCCGACAGAGCCCGACAGAGCCCGACAGAGCCCGACAGAGCCCGACAGAGCCCGACAGGGCCCGACAGAGCCCAACAGGGCCCAGTAGAGCCCGACAGAGCCCGATAGAGCCCAGTAGAGCCCAGTAGAGCCCGACAGAGCCCGACAGAGCCCGACAGAGCCCGACAGGGCCCGATAGACCCCGACAGAGCCCGACAGGGCCCGACAGGGCCCGACAGAGCCCGACAGGGCCCAGTAGAGCCCGACAGAGCCCGACAGAGCCCAGTAGAGCCCAGTAGAGCCCGACAGGGCCCGACAGGGCCCGACAGGGCCCATTAGAGCCCGACAGAGCCCGACAGAGCCTGACAGAGCCCGACAGGGCCCGACAGGGCCCGACAGAGCCCGACAGAGCCCGACAGAGCCCGACAGAGCCCGACAGGGCCCGACAGAGCCCGACAGAGCCCGACAGGGCCCGACAGAGCCCGACAGGGCCCGACAGGGCCCGACAGGGCCCGACAGAGCCCGACAGGGCCCGACAGGGCCCAGCAGAGCCCGACAGAGCCCGACAGAGCCCGACAGAGCCCAGTAGAGCCCGACAGAGCCCGACAGAGCCCGACAGAGCCCGACATGGCCCGACAGAGCCCGACAGGGCCCGACAGGGCCCGACAGAGCCCGACAGGGCCCGACAGGGCCCGACAGAGCCCGACAGGGCCCAGTAGAGCCCGACAGAGCCCGATAGAGCCCGACAGGGCCCGACAGGGCCCAGTAGAACCCGACAGAGCCCGACAGAGCCCAGTAGAGCCCAGTAGAGCCCGACAGAGCCCGACAGAGCCCGACAGAGCCCGACAGAGCCCGACATGGCCCGACAGGGCCCGACAGGGCCCAGTAGAGCCCGACAGAGCCCGACAGAGCCCAGTAGAGCCCAGTAGAGTCCGACAGGGCCCATTAGAGCCCGACAGAGCCCGACAGAGCCCGACAGAGCCCGACAGGGCCCGACAGGGCCCGACAGAGCCCGACAGGGCCCGACAGGGCCCGACAGGGCCCAGTAGAGCCCGACAGAGCCCGACAGAGCCCGACAGAGCCCGACAGAGCCCGACAGGGCCCGACAGGGCCCGACAGGGCCCGACAGAGCCCGACAGGGCCCGACAGGGCCCGACAGAGCCCGACAGAGCCCGATAGAGCCCGACAGGGCCCGACAGGGCCCAGTAGAGCCCGACAGAGCCCGACAGAGCCCAGTAGAGCCCAGTAGAGCCCGACAGAGCCCGACAGAGCCCGACAGAGCCCGACAGGGCCCGACAGGGCCCGACAGAGCCCGACAGGGCCCGACAGGGCCCGACAGGGCCCAGTAGAGCCCGAAAGAGCCCGACAGAGCCCAGTAGAGCCCAGAAGAGCCCGACAGGGCCCGACAGGGCCCGACAGGGCCCATTAGAGCCCGACAGAGCCCGACAGGGCCCGACAGGGCCCGACAGGGCCCGACAGAGTCCGACAGAGCCCGACAGGGCCCAGTAGAGCCCGACAGAGCCCGACAGAGCCCGACAGGGCCCGACAGAGCCCGACAGAGCCCGACAGAGCCCAGTAGAGCCCGATAGAGCCCGACAGAGCCCGACAGAGCCCGACAGAGGCCGACAGGGCCCGACAGAGGCCGACAGGGCCCGACAGGGCCCGACAGAGCCCGACAGGGCCCGACAGAGCCCAGTAGAGCCCGACAGAGCCCAACAGAGCCCAACAGGGCCCGACAGAGCCCGACAGGGCCCAGTAGAGCCCGACAGAGCCCGATAGAGCCCGACAGGGCCCGACAGGGCCCGACAGGGCCCAGTAGAGCCCGACAGAGCCCGACAGAGCCCGACAGGGCCCGACAGAGCCCGACAGAGCCCGACAGAGCCCGACAGAGCCCGACAGGGCCCAGTAGAGCCCAGTAGAGCCCGACAGGGCCCGACAGGGCCCGACAGGGCCCATTAGAGCCCGACAGAGCCCGACAGAGCCTGACAGAGCCCGACAGAGCCCGACAGAGCCCGACAGGGTCCGACAGGGCCCGACAGGGCCCGACAGGGCCCGACAGGGCCCGACAGAGCCCAGTAGAGCCCGACAGAGCCCGACAGGGCCCGACAGGGCCCGACAGGGCCCAGTAGAGCCCGACAGAGCCCGACAGGGCCCGACAGGGCCCGACAGGGCCCAGTAGAGCCCGACAGAGCCCGACAGAGCCCGACAGAGCCCGACAGGGCCCGACAGGGCCCGACAGGGCCCGACAGGGTACGACAGAGCCCGACAGGGCCCGACAGGGCCCAGTAGAGCCCGACACAGCCCGACAGAGCCCGACAGAGCCCGACAGGGCCCGACAGGGCCCAGTAGATCCCGACAGAGCCCGACAGAGCCCGACAGAGCCCGACAGGGCCCGACAGGGCCCGACAGGGCCCGACAGAGCCCGACAGAGCCCGACAGGGCCCAGTAGAGCCCGACAGAGCCCGACAGAGCCCGACAGAACCCGACAGGGCCCAGTAGAGCCCGACAGAGCCCGACAGGGCCCGACAGAGCCCGACAGGGCCCGACAGAGCCCGACAGGGCCCGACAGAGCCCGACAGAGCCTGACAGAGCCCGACAGAGCCTGACAGAGCCCGACAGAGCCCGACAGAACCCGACAGAACCCGACAGGGCCCAGTAGAGCCCGACAGAGCCCGACAGGGCCCGACAGAGCCCGACAGGGCCCGACAGAGCCCGACAGAGCCCGACAGGGCCCAGTAGAGCCCGACAGAGCCCAACAGGGCCCGACAGAGCCCGACAGAGCCCGACAGAGCCCGACAGAGCCCGACAGGGCCCAGTAGAGCCCGACAGAGCCCGACAGAGCCCGACAGAGCCCGACAGGGCCCGACAGGGCCCGACAGAGCCCGACAGGGCCCGACAGAGCCCGACAGAGCCCGACAGGGCCCAGTAGAGCCCGACAGAGCCCGACAGAGCCCGACAGAGCCCAGTAGAGCCCGACAGAGCCCGACAGAGCCCGACAGAGCCCGACAGAGCCCGACAGGGCCCGACAGAGCCCGACAGGGCCCGACAGGGCCCGACAGAGCCCGACAGAGCCCGACAGGGCCCGACAGAGCCCAACAGGGCCCAGTAGAGCCCGACAGAGCCCGATAGAGCCCGACAGGGCCCGACAGGGCCCGACAGGGCCCAGTAGAGCCCGACAGAGCCCGACAGAGCCCAGTAGAGCCCAGTAGAGCCCGACAGAGCCCGACAGAGCCCGACAGAGCCCGACAGGGCCCGATAGACCCCGACAGAGCCCGACAGGGCCCGACAGGGCCCGACAGAGCCCGACAGGGCCCAGTAGAGCCCGACAGAGCCTGACAGAGCCCAGTAGAGCCCAGTAGAGCCCGACAGGGCCCGACAGGGCCCGACAGGGCCCATTAGTGCCCGACAGAGCCCGACAGAGCCTGACAGAGCCCGACAGGGCCCGACAGAGCCCGACAGAGCCCGACAGAGCCCGACAGAGCCCGACAGGGCCCGACAGAGCCCGACAGAGCCCGACAGGGCCCGACAGAGCCCGACAGGGCCCGACAGGGCCCGACAGGGCCCGACAGAGCCCGACAGGGCCCGACAGGGCCCAGCAGAGCCCGACAGAGCCCGACAGAGCCCGACAGAGCCCAGTAGAGCCCGACAGAGCCCGACAGAGCCCGACAGAGCCCGACATGGCCCGACAGAGCCCGACAGGGCCCGACAGGGCCCGACAGAGCCCGACAGGGCCCGACAGGGCCCGACAGAGCCCGACAGGGCCCAGTAGAGCCCGACAGAGCCCGATAGAGCCCGACAGGGCCCGACAGAGCCCGACAGAGCCCAGTAGAGCCCAGTAGAGCCCGACAGAGCCCGACAGATCCCGACAGAGCCCGACAGAGCCCGACAGAGCCCGACAGAGCCCGACAGAGCCCAGTAGAGCCCGACAGAGCCCGACAGAGCCCAGTAGAGCCCGACAGAGCCCGACAGAGCCCGACAGAGCCCGACAGAGCCCAGTAGAGCCCGAGAGAGCCCGACAGGGCCCGACAGGGCCCGACAGAGCCCAGTAGAGCCCGACAGAGCCCGACAGAGCCCGACAGAGCCCGACAGGGCCCGACAGGGCCCGACAGGGCCCAGTAGAGCCCGACAGAGCCCGACAGAGCCCGACAGAGCCCGACAGGGCCCGACAGGGCCCAGTAGAGCCCGACAGAGCCCGACAGAGCCCAGTAGAGCCCAGTAGAGCCCGACACAGCCCGACAGAGCCCGACAGAGCCCGACAGGGCCCGACAGAGCCCGACAGAGCCCGACAGAGCCCGACAGAGCCCGACAGGGCCCGACAGAGCCCGACAGAGCCCGACAGGGCCCGACAGAGCCCGACAGAGCCCGACAGGGCCCAGTAGAGCCCGACAGAGCCCGACAGAACCCGACAGAACCCGACAGGGCCCAGTAGAGCCCGACAGAGCCCGACAGGGCCCGACAGAGCCCGACAGAGCCCGACAGAGCCCGACAGCGCCCGACAGGGCCCAGTAGAGCCCGACAGAGCCCGACAGAGCCCGACAGAGCCCGACAGGGCCCGACAGGGCCCGACAGAGCCCGACAGGGCCCGACAGAGCCCGACAGAGCGTGACAGGGCCCCACAGAGCCCGAAAGAGCCCGACAGGGCCCGACAGAGCCCAGTAGAGCCCGACAGAGCCCGACAGAGCCCGACAGAGCCCGACAGGGCCCGACAGGGCCTGACAGGGCCCAGTAGAGCCCGACAGAGCCCGACAGAGCCCGACAGAGCCCGACAGGGCCCGACAGGGCCCGACAGAGCCCGACAGGGCCCGACAGAGCCCGACAGAGCCCGACAGGGCCCAGTAGAGCCCGACAGAGCCCGACAGAGCCCGACAGAGCCCAGTAGAGCCCGACAGAGCCCGACAGAGCCCGACAGAGCCCGACAGAGCCCGACAGGGCCCGACAGAGCCCGACAGGGCCCGACAGGGCCCGACAGAGCCCGACAGAGCCCGACAGGGCCCGACAGAGCCCAACAGGGCCCAGTAGAGCCCGACAGAGCCCGATAGAGCCCGACAGGGCCCGACAGGGCCCGACAGGGCCCAGTAGAGCCCGACAGAGCCCGACAGAGCCCAGTAGAGCCCAGTAGAGCCCGACAGAGCCCGACAGAGCCCGACAGAGCCCGACAGGGCCCGATAGACCCCGACAGAGCCCGACAGGGCCCGACAGGGCCCGACAGAGCCCGACAGGGCCCAGTAGAGCCCGACAGAGCCCGACAGAGCCCAGTAGAGCCCAGTAGAGCCCGACAGGGCCCGACAGGGCCCGACAGGGCCCATTAGAGCCCGACAGAGCCCGACAGAGCCTGACAGAGCCCGACAGGGCCCGACAGGGCCCGACAGAGCCCGACAGAGCCCGACAGAGCCCGACAGAGCCCGACAGAGCCCGACAGGGCCCGACAGAGCCCGACAGAGCCCGACAGGGCCCGACAGAGCCCGACAGGGCCCGACAGAGCCCGACAGGGCCCGACAGGGCCCGACAGGGCCCGACAGAGCCCGACAGGGCCCGACAGGGCCCAGCAGAGCCCGACAGAGCCCGACAGAGCCCGACAGAGCCCAGTAGAGCCCGACAGAGCCCGACAGAGCCCGACAGAGCCCGACATGGCCCGACAGAGCCCGACAGGGCCCGACAGGGCCCGACAGAGCCCGACAGGGCCCGACAGGGCCCGACAGAGCCCGACAGGGCCCAGTAGAGCCCGACAGAGCCCGATAGAGCCCGACAGGGCCCGACAGGGCCCAGTAGAACCCGACAGAGCCCGACAGAGCCCAGTAGAGCCCAGTAGAGCCCGACAGAGCCCGACAGAGCCCGACAGAGCCCGACAGAGCCCGACAGAGCCCGACAGAGCCCGACAGGGCCCAGTAGAGCCCGACAGAGCCCAACAGGGCCCGACAGAGCCCGACAGAGCCCGACAGAGCCCGACAGAGCCCGACAGGGCCCAGTAGAGCCCGACAGAGCCCGACAGAGCCCGACAGAGCCCGACAGAGCCCGACAGGGCCCGACAGGGCCCGACAGAGCCCGACAGGGCCCGACAGAGCCCGACAGAGCCCGACAGGGCCCAGTAGAGCCCGACAGAGCCCGACAGAGCCCGACAGAGCCCAGTAGAGCCCGACAGAGCCCGACAGAGCCCGACAGGGCCCGACAGAGCCCGACAGGGCCCGACAGGGCCCGACAGAGCCCGACAGAGCCCGACAGGGCCCGACAGAGCCCAACAGGGCCCAGTAGAGCCCGACAGAGCCCGATAGAGCCCGACAGGGCCCGACAGGGCCCGACAGGGCCCAGTAGAGCCCGACAGAGCCCGACAGAGCCCAGTAGAGCCCAGTAGAGCCCGACAGAGCCCGACAGAGCCCGACAGAGCCCGACAGGGCCCGATAGACCCCGACAGAGCCCGACAGGGCCCGATAGGGCCCGACAGAGCCCGACAGGGCCCAGTAGAGCCCGACAGAGCCTGACAGAGCCCAGTAGAGCCCAGTAGAGCCCGACAGGGCCCGACAGGGCCCGACAGGGCCCATTAGAGCCCGACAGAGCCCGACAGAGCCTGACAGAGCCCGACAGGGCCCGACAGAGCCCGACAGAGCCCGACAGAGCCCGACAGAGCCCGACAGGGCCCGACAGAGCCCGACAGAGCCCGACAGGGCCCGACAGAGCCCGACAGGGCCCGACAGGGCCCGACAGGGCCCGACAGAGCCCGACAGGGCCCGACAGGGCCCAGCAGAGCCCGACAGAGCCCGACAGAGCCCGACAGAGCCCAGTAGAGCCCGACAGAGCCCGACAGAGCCCGACAGAGCCCGACATGGCCCGACAGAGCCCGACAGGGCCCGACAGGGCCCGACAGAGCCCGACAGGGCCCGACAGGGCCCGACAGAGCCCGACAGGGCCCAGTAGAGCCCGACAGAGCCCGATAGAGCCCGACAGGGCCCGACAGAGCCCGACAGAGCCCAGTAGAGCCCAGTAGAGCCCGACAGAGCCCGACAGAGCCCGACAGAGCCCGACAGAGCCCGACAGAGCCCGACAGAGCCCAGTAGAGCCCGACAGAGCCCGACAGAGCCCAGTAGAGCCCGACAGAGCCCGACAGAGCCCGACAGAGCCCGACAGAGCCCAGTAGAGCCCGACAGAGCCCGACAGGGCCCGACAGGGCCCGACAGAGCCCAGTAGAGCCCGACAGAGCCCGACAGAGCCCGACAGAGCCCGACAGGGCCCGACAGGGCCCGACAGGGCCCAGTAGAGCCCGACAGAGCCCGACAGAGCCCGACAGAGCCCGACAGGGCCCGACAGGGCCCAGTAGAGCCCGACAGAGCCCGACAGAGCCCAGTAGAGCCCAGTAGAGCCCGACACAGCCCGACAGAGCCCGACAGAGCCCGACAGGGCCCGACAGAGCCCGACAGAGCCCGACAGAGCCCGACAGAGCCCGACAGAGCCCGACAGAGCCCGACAGGGCCCGACAGAGCCCGACAGAGCCCGACAGGGCCCAGTAGAGCCCGACAGAGCCCGACAGAACCCGACAGAACCCGACAGGGCCCAGTAGAGCCCGACAGAGCCCGACAGGGCCCGACAGAGCCCGACAGAGCCCGACAGAGCCCGACAGCGCCCGACAGGGCCCAGTAGAGCCCGACAGAGCCCGACAGAGCCCGACAGAGCCCGACAGGGCCCGACAGGGCCCGACAGAGCCCGACAGGGCCCGACAGAGCCCGACAGAGCGTGACAGGGCCCCACAGAGCCCGAAAGAGCCCGACAGGGCCCGACAGAGCCCAGTAGAGCCCGACAGAGCCCGACAGAGCCCGACAGAGCCCGACAGGGCCCGACAGGGCCTGACAGGGCCCAGTAGAGCCCGACAGAGCCCGACAGAGCCCGACAGAGCCCGACAGGGCCCGACAGGGCCCGACAGAGCCCGACAGGGCCCGACAGAGCCCGACAGAGCCCGACAGGGCCCAGTAGAGCCCGACAGAGCCCGACAGAGCCCGACAGAGCCCAGTAGAGCCCGACAGAGCCCGACAGAGCCCGACAGAGCCCGACAGAGCCCGACAGGGCCCGACAGAGCCCGACAGGGCCCGACAGGGCCCGACAGAGCCCGACAGAGCCCGACAGGGCCCGACAGAGCCCAACAGGGCCCAGTAGAGCCCGACAGAGCCCGATAGAGCCCGACAGGGCCCGACAGGGCCCGACAGGGCCCAGTAGAGCCCGACAGAGCCCGACAGAGCCCAGTAGAGCCCAGTAGAGCCCGACAGAGCCCGACAGAGCCCGACAGAGCCCGACAGGGCCCGATAGACCCCGACAGAGCCCGACAGGGCCCGACAGGGCCCGACAGAGCCCGACAGGGCCCAGTAGAGCCCGACAGAGCCCGACAGAGCCCAGTAGAGCCCAGTAGAGCCCGACAGGGCCCGACAGGGCCCGACAGGGCCCATTAGAGCCCGACAGAGCCCGACAGAGCCTGACAGAGCCCGACAGGGCCCGACAGGGCCCGACAGAGCCCGACAGAGCCCGACAGAGCCCGACAGAGCCCGACAGAGCCCGACAGGGCCCGACAGAGCCCGACAGAGCCCGACAGGGCCCGACAGAGCCCGACAGGGCCCGACAGAGCCCGACAGGGCCCGACAGGGCCCGACAGGGCCCGACAGAGCCCGACAGGGCCCGACAGGGCCCAGCAGAGCCCGACAGAGCCCGACAGAGCCCGACAGAGCCCAGTAGAGCCCGACAGAGCCCGACAGAGCCCGACAGAGCCCGACATGGCCCGACAGAGCCCGACAGGGCCCGACAGGGCCCGACAGAGCCCGACAGGGCCCGACAGGGCCCGACAGAGCCCGACAGGGCCCAGTAGAGCCCGACAGAGCCCGATAGAGCCCGACAGGGCCCGACAGGGCCCAGTAGAACCCGACAGAGCCCGACAGAGCCCAGTAGAGCCCAGTAGAGCCCGACAGAGCCCGACAGAGCCCGACAGAGCCCGACAGAGCCCGACAGAGCCCGACAGAGCCCGACAGGGCCCAGTAGAGCCCGACAGAGCCCAACAGGGCCCGACAGAGCCCGACAGAGCCCGACAGAGCCCGACAGAGCCCGACAGGGCCCAGTAGAGCCCGACAGAGCCCGACAGAGCCCGACAGAGCCCGACAGAGCCCGACAGGGCCCGACAGGGCCCGACAGAGCCCGACAGGGCCCGACAGAGCCCGACAGAGCCCGACAGGGCCCAGTAGAGCCCGACAGAGCCCGACAGAGCCCGACAGAGCCCAGTAGAGCCCGACAGAGCCCGACAGAGCCCGACAGAGCCCGACAGAGCCCGACAGGGCCCGACAGAGCCCGACAGGGCCCGACAGGGCCCGACAGAGCCCGACAGAGCCCGACAGGGCCCGACAGAGCCCAACAGGGCCCAGTAGAGCCCGACAGAGCCCGATAGAGCCCGACAGGGCCCGACAGGGCCCGACAGGGCCCAGTAGAGCCCGACAGAGCCCGACAGAGCCCAGTAGAGCCCAGTAGAGCCCGACAGAGCCCGACAGAGCCCGACAGAGCCCGACAGGGCCCGATAGACCCCGACAGAGCCCGACAGGGCCCGACAGGGCCCGACAGAGCCCGACAGGGCCCAGTAGAGCCCGACAGAGCCTGACAGAGCCCAGTAGAGCCCAGTAGAGCCCGACAGGGCCCGACAGGGCCCGACAGGGCCCATTAGAGCCCGACAGAGCCCGACAGAGCCTGACAGAGCCCGACAGGGCCCGACAGAGCCCGACAGAGCCCGACAGAGCCCGACAGAACCCGACAGGGCCCGACAGAGCCCGACAGAGCCCGACAGGGCCCGACAGAGCCCGACAGGGCCCGACAGGGCCCGACAGGGCCCGACAGAGCCCGACAGGGCCCGACAGGGCCCAGCAGAGCCCGACAGAGCCCGACAGAGCCCAGTAGAGCCCGACAGAGCCCGACAGAGCCCGACAGAGCCCGACATGGCCCGACAGAGCCCGACAGGGCCCGACAGGGCCCGACAGAGCCCGACAGGGCCCGACAGGGCCCGACAGAGCCCGACAGGGCCCAGTAGAGCCCGACAGAGCCCGACAGAGCCCAGTAGAGCCCAGTAGAGCCCGACAGAGCCCGACAGAGCCCGACAGAGCCCGACAGGGCCCGACAGGGCCCGACAGAGCCCGACAGGGCCCGACAGGGCCCGACAGGGCCCAGTAGAGCCCGAAAGAGCCCGACAGAGCCCAGTAGAGCCCAGAAGAGCCCGACAGGGCCCGACAGGGCCCGACAGGGCCCATTAGAGCCCGACAGAGCCCGACAGGGCCCGACAGGGCCCGACAGGGCCCGACAGAGTCCGACAGAGCCCGACAGGGCCCAGTAGAGCCCGACAGAGCCCGACAGAGCCCGACAGGGCCCGACAGAGCCCGACAGAGCCCGACAGAGCCCAGTAGAGCCCGATAGAGCCCGACAGAGCCCGACAGAGCCCGACAGAGGCCGACAGGGCCCGACAGAGGCCGACAGGGCCCGACAGGGCCCGACAGAGCCCGACAGGGCCCGACAGAGCCCAGTAGAGCCCGACAGAGCCCAACAGAGCCCAACAGGGCCCGACAGAGCCCGACAGGGCCCAGTAGAGCCCGACAGAGCCCGATAGAGCCCGACAGGGCCCGACAGGGCCCGACAGGGCCCAGTAGAGCCCGACAGAGCCCGACAGAGCCCGACAGGGCCCGACAGAGCCCGACAGAGCCCGACAGAGCCCGACAGAGCCCGACAGGGCCCAGTAGAGCCCAGTAGAGCCCGACAGGGCCCGACAGGGCCCGACAGGGCCCATTAGAGCCCGACAGAGCCCGACAGAGCCTGACAGAGCCCGACAGAGCCCGACAGAGCCCGACAGGGTCCGACAGGGCCCGACAGGGCCCGACAGGGCCCGACAGGGCCCGACAGAGCCCAGTAGAGCCCGACAGAGCCCGACAGGGCCCGACAGGGCCCGACAGGGCCCAGTAGAGCCCGACAGAGCCCGACAGGGCCCGACAGGGCCCGACAGGGCCCAGTAGAGCCCGACAGAGCCCGACAGAGCCCGACAGAGCCCGACAGGGCCCGACAGGGCCCGACAGGGCCCGACAGGGTACGACAGAGCCCGACAGGGCCCGACAGGGCCCAGTAGAGCCCGACACAGCCCGACAGAGCCCGACAGAGCCCGACAGGGCCCGACAGGGCCCAGTAGATCCCGACAGAGCCCGACAGAGCCCGACAGAGCCCGACAGGGCCCGACAGGGCCCGACAGGGCCCGACAGAGCCCGACAGAGCCCGACAGGGCCCAGTAGAGCCCGACAGAGCCCGACAGAGCCCGACAGAACCCGACAGGGCCCAGTAGAGCCCGACAGAGCCCGACAGGGCCCGACAGAGCCCGACAGGGCCCGACAGAGCCCGACAGGGCCCGACAGAGCCCGACAGAGCCTGACAGAGCCCGACAGAGCCTGACAGAGCCCGACAGAGCCCGACAGAACCCGACAGAACCCGACAGGGCCCAGTAGAGCCCGACAGAGCCCGACAGGGCCCGACAGAGCCCGACAGGGCCCGACAGAGCCCGACAGAGCCCGACAGGGCCCAGTAGAGCCCGACAGAGCCCAACAGGGCCCGACAGAGCCCGACAGAGCCCGACAGAGCCCGACAGAGCCCGACAGGGCCCAGTAGAGCCCGACAGAGCCCGACAGAGCCCGACAGAGCCCGACAGGGCCCGACAGGGCCCGACAGAGCCCGACAGGGCCCGACAGAGCCCGACAGAGCCCGACAGGGCCCAGTAGAGCCCGACAGAGCCCGACAGAGCCCGACAGAGCCCAGTAGAGCCCGACAGAGCCCGACAGAGCCCGACAGAGCCCGACAGAGCCCGACAGGGCCCGACAGAGCCCGACAGGGCCCGACAGGGCCCGACAGAGCCCGACAGAGCCCGACAGGGCCCGACAGAGCCCAACAGGGCCCAGTAGAGCCCGACAGAGCCCGATAGAGCCCGACAGGGCCCGACAGGGCCCGACAGGGCCCAGTAGAGCCCGACAGAGCCCGACAGAGCCCAGTAGAGCCCAGTAGAGCCCGACAGAGCCCGACAGAGCCCGACAGAGCCCGACAGGGCCCGATAGACCCCGACAGAGCCCGACAGGGCCCGACAGGGCCCGACAGAGCCCGACAGGGCCCAGTAGAGCCCGACAGAGCCTGACAGAGCCCAGTAGAGCCCAGTAGAGCCCGACAGGGCCCGACAGGGCCCGACAGGGCCCATTAGTGCCCGACAGAGCCCGACAGAGCCTGACAGAGCCCGACAGGGCCCGACAGAGCCCGACAGAGCCCGACAGAGCCCGACAGAGCCCGACAGGGCCCGACAGAGCCCGACAGAGCCCGACAGGGCCCGACAGAGCCCGACAGGGCCCGACAGGGCCCGACAGGGCCCGACAGAGCCCGACAGGGCCCGACAGGGCCCAGCAGAGCCCGACAGAGCCCGACAGAGCCCGACAGAGCCCAGTAGAGCCCGACAGAGCCCGACAGAGCCCGACAGAGCCCGACATGGCCCGACAGAGCCCGACAGGGCCCGACAGGGCCCGACAGAGCCCGACAGGGCCCGACAGGGCCCGACAGAGCCCGACAGGGCCCAGTAGAGCCCGACAGAGCCCGATAGAGCCCGACAGGGCCCGACAGAGCCCGACAGAGCCCAGTAGAGCCCAGTAGAGCCCGACAGAGCCCGACAGAGCCCGACAGAGCCCGACAGAGCCCGACAGAGCCCGACAGAGCCCGACAGAGCCCAGTAGAGCCCGACAGAGCCCGACAGAGCCCAGTAGAGCCCGACAGAGCCCGACAGAGCCCGACAGAGCCCGACAGAGCCCAGTAGAGCCCGAGAGAGCCCGACAGGGCCCGACAGGGCCCGACAGAGCCCAGTAGAGCCCGACAGAGCCCGACAGAGCCCGACAGAGCCCGACAGGGCCCGACAGGGCCCGACAGGGCCCAGTAGAGCCCGACAGAGCCCGACAGAGCCCGACAGAGCCCGACAGGGCCCGACAGGGCCCAGTAGAGCCCGACAGAGCCCGACAGAGCCCAGTAGAGCCCAGTAGAGCCCGACACAGCCCGACAGAGCCCGACAGAGCCCGACAGGGCCCGACAGAGCCCGACAGAGCCCGACAGAGCCCGACAGAGCCCGACAGGGCCCGACAGAGCCCGACAGAGCCCGACAGGGCCCGACAGAGCCCGACAGAGCCCGACAGGGCCCAGTAGAGCCCGACAGAGCCCGACAGAACCCGACAGAACCCGACAGGGCCCAGTAGAGCCCGACAGAGCCCGACAGGGCCCGACAGAGCCCGACAGAGCCCGACAGAGCCCGACAGCGCCCGACAGGGCCCAGTAGAGCCCGACAGAGCCCGACAGAGCCCGACAGAGCCCGACAGGGCCCGACAGGGCCCGACAGAGCCCGACAGGGCCCGACAGAGCCCGACAGAGCGTGACAGGGCCCCACAGAGCCCGAAAGAGCCCGACAGGGCCCGACAGAGCCCAGTAGAGCCCGACAGAGCCCGACAGAGCCCGACAGAGCCCGACAGGGCCCGACAGGGCCTGACAGGGCCCAGTAGAGCCCGACAGAGCCCGACAGAGCCCGACAGAGCCCGACAGGGCCCGACAGGGCCCGACAGAGCCCGACAGGGCCCGACAGAGCCCGACAGAGCCCGACAGGGCCCAGTAGAGCCCGACAGAGCCCGACAGAGCCCGACAGAGCCCAGTAGAGCCCGACAGAGCCCGACAGAGCCCGACAGAGCCCGACAGAGCCCGACAGGGCCCGACAGAGCCCGACAGGGCCCGACAGGGCCCGACAGAGCCCGACAGAGCCCGACAGGGCCCGACAGAGCCCAACAGGGCCCAGTAGAGCCCGACAGAGCCCGATAGAGCCCGACAGGGCCCGACAGGGCCCGACAGGGCCCAGTAGAGCCCGACAGAGCCCGACAGAGCCCAGTAGAGCCCAGTAGAGCCCGACAGAGCCCGACAGAGCCCGACAGAGCCCGACAGGGCCCGATAGACCCCGACAGAGCCCGACAGGGCCCGACAGGGCCCGACAGAGCCCGACAGGGCCCAGTAGAGCCCGACAGAGCCCGACAGAGCCCAGTAGAGCCCAGTAGAGCCCGACAGGGCCCGACAGGGCCCGACAGGGCCCATTAGAGCCCGACAGAGCCCGACAGAGCCTGACAGAGCCCGACAGGGCCCGACAGGGCCCGACAGAGCCCGACAGAGCCCGACAGAGCCCGACAGAGCCCGACAGAGCCCGACAGGGCCCGACAGAGCCCGACAGAGCCCGACAGGGCCCGACAGAGCCCGACAGGGCCCGACAGAGCCCGACAGGGCCCGACAGGGCCCGACAGGGCCCGACAGAGCCCGACAGGGCCCGACAGGGCCCAGCAGAGCCCGACAGAGCCCGACAGAGCCCGACAGAGCCCAGTAGAGCCCGACAGAGCCCGACAGAGCCCGACAGAGCCCGACATGGCCCGACAGAGCCCGACAGGGCCCGACAGGGCCCGACAGAGCCCGACAGGGCCCGACAGGGCCCGACAGAGCCCGACAGGGCCCAGTAGAGCCCGACAGAGCCCGATAGAGCCCGACAGGGCCCGACAGGGCCCAGTAGAACCCGACAGAGCCCGACAGAGCCCAGTAGAGCCCAGTAGAGCCCGACAGAGCCCGACAGAGCCCGACAGAGCCCGACAGAGCCCGACAGAGCCCGACAGAGCCCGACAGGGCCCAGTAGAGCCCGACAGAGCCCAACAGGGCCCGACAGAGCCCGACAGAGCCCGACAGAGCCCGACAGAGCCCGACAGGGCCCAGTAGAGCCCGACAGAGCCCGACAGAGCCCGACAGAGCCCGACAGAGCCCGACAGGGCCCGACAGGGCCCGACAGAGCCCGACAGGGCCCGACAGAGCCCGACAGAGCCCGACAGGGCCCAGTAGAGCCCGACAGAGCCCGACAGAGCCCGACAGAGCCCAGTAGAGCCCGACAGAGCCCGACAGAGCCCGACAGGGCCCGACAGAGCCCGACAGGGCCCGACAGGGCCCGACAGAGCCCGACAGAGCCCGACAGGGCCCGACAGAGCCCAACAGGGCCCAGTAGAGCCCGACAGAGCCCGATAGAGCCCGACAGGGCCCGACAGGGCCCGACAGGGCCCAGTAGAGCCCGACAGAGCCCGACAGAGCCCAGTAGAGCCCAGTAGAGCCCGACAGAGCCCGACAGAGCCCGACAGAGCCCGACAGGGCCCGATAGACCCCGACAGAGCCCGACAGGGCCCGATAGGGCCCGACAGAGCCCGACAGGGCCCAGTAGAGCCCGACAGAGCCTGACAGAGCCCAGTAGAGCCCAGTAGAGCCCGACAGGGCCCGACAGGGCCCGACAGGGCCCATTAGAGCCCGACAGAGCCCGACAGAGCCTGACAGAGCCCGACAGGGCCCGACAGAGCCCGACAGAGCCCGACAGAGCCCGACAGAGCCCGACAGGGCCCGACAGAGCCCGACAGAGCCCGACAGGGCCCGACAGAGCCCGACAGGGCCCGACAGGGCCCGACAGGGCCCGACAGAGCCCGACAGGGCCCGACAGGGCCCAGCAGAGCCCGACAGAGCCCGACAGAGCCCGACAGAGCCCAGTAGAGCCCGACAGAGCCCGACAGAGCCCGACAGAGCCCGACATGGCCCGACAGAGCCCGACAGGGCCCGACAGGGCCCGACAGAGCCCGACAGGGCCCGACAGGGCCCGACAGAGCCCGACAGGGCCCAGTAGAGCCCGACAGAGCCCGATAGAGCCCGACAGGGCCCGACAGAGCCCGACAGAGCCCAGTAGAGCCCAGTAGAGCCCGACAGAGCCCGACAGAGCCCGACAGAGCCCGACAGAGCCCGACAGAGCCCGACAGAGCCCAGTAGAGCCCGACAGAGCCCGACAGAGCCCGACAGAGCCCGACAGAGCCCAGTAGAGCCCGACAGAGCCCGACAGGGCCCGACAGGGCCCGACAGAGCCCAGTAGAGCCCGACAGAGCCCGACAGAGCCCGACAGAGCCCGACAGGGCCCGACAGGGCCCGACAGGGCCCAGTAGAGCCCGACAGAGCCCGACAGAGCCCGACAGAGCCCGACAGGGCCCGACAGGGCCCAGTAGAGCCCGACAGAGCCCGACAGAGCCCAGTAGAGCCCAGTAGAGCCCGACACAGCCCGACAGAGCCCGACAGAGCCCGACAGGGCCCGACAGAGCCCGACAGAGCCCGACAGAGCCCGACAGAGCCCGACAGAGCCCGACAGAGCCCGACAGGGCCCGACAGAGCCCGACAGAGCCCGACAGGGCCCAGTAGAGCCCGACAGAGCCCGACAGAACCCGACAGAACCCGACAGGGCCCAGTAGAGCCCGACAGAGCCCGACAGGGCCCGACAGAGCCCGACAGAGCCCGACAGAGCCCGACAGCGCCCGACAGGGCCCAGTAGAGCCCGACAGAGCCCGACAGAGCCCGACAGAGCCCGACAGGGCCCGACAGGGCCCGACAGAGCCCGACAGGGCCCGACAGAGCCCGACAGAGCGTGACAGGGCCCCACAGAGCCCGAAAGAGCCCGACAGGGCCCGACAGAGCCCAGTAGAGCCCGACAGAGCCCGACAGAGCCCGACAGAGCCCGACAGGGCCCGACAGGGCCTGACAGGGCCCAGTAGAGCCCGACAGAGCCCGACAGAGCCCGACAGAGCCCGACAGGGCCCGACAGGGCCCGACAGAGCCCGACAGGGCCCGACAGAGCCCGACAGAGCCCGACAGGGCCCAGTAGAGCCCGACAGAGCCCGACAGAGCCCGACAGAGCCCAGTAGAGCCCGACAGAGCCCGACAGAGCCCGACAGAGCCCGACAGAGCCCGACAGGGCCCGACAGAGCCCGACAGGGCCCGACAGGGCCCGACAGAGCCCGACAGAGCCCGACAGGGCCCGACAGAGCCCAACAGGGCCCAGTAGAGCCCGACAGAGCCCGATAGAGCCCGACAGGGCCCGACAGGGCCCGACAGGGCCCAGTAGAGCCCGACAGAGCCCGACAGAGCCCAGTAGAGCCCAGTAGAGCCCGACAGAGCCCGACAGAGCCCGACAGAGCCCGACAGGGCCCGATAGACCCCGACAGAGCCCGACAGGGCCCGACAGGGCCCGACAGAGCCCGACAGGGCCCAGTAGAGCCCGACAGAGCCCGACAGAGCCCAGTAGAGCCCAGTAGAGCCCGACAGGGCCCGACAGGGCCCGACAGGGCCCATTAGAGCCCGACAGAGCCCGACAGAGCCTGACAGAGCCCGACAGGGCCCGACAGGGCCCGACAGAGCCCGACAGAGCCCGACAGAGCCCGACAGAGCCCGACAGAGCCCGACAGGGCCCGACAGAGCCCGACAGAGCCCGACAGGGCCCGACAGAGCCCGACAGGGCCCGACAGAGCCCGACAGGGCCCGACAGGGCCCGACAGGGCCCGACAGAGCCCGACAGGGCCCGACAGGGCCCAGCAGAGCCCGACAGAGCCCGACAGAGCCCGACAGAGCCCAGTAGAGCCCGACAGAGCCCGACAGAGCCCGACAGAGCCCGACATGGCCCGACAGAGCCCGACAGGGCCCGACAGGGCCCGACAGAGCCCGACAGGGCCCGACAGGGCCCGACAGAGCCCGACAGGGCCCAGTAGAGCCCGACAGAGCCCGATAGAGCCCGACAGGGCCCGACAGGGCCCAGTAGAACCCGACAGAGCCCGACAGAGCCCAGTAGAGCCCAGTAGAGCCCGACAGAGCCCGACAGAGCCCGACAGAGCCCGACAGAGCCCGACAGAGCCCGACAGAGCCCGACAGGGCCCAGTAGAGCCCGACAGAGCCCAACAGGGCCCGACAGAGCCCGACAGAGCCCGACAGAGCCCGACAGAGCCCGACAGGGCCCAGTAGAGCCCGACAGAGCCCGACAGAGCCCGACAGAGCCCGACAGAGCCCGACAGGGCCCGACAGGGCCCGACAGAGCCCGACAGGGCCCGACAGAGCCCGACAGAGCCCGACAGGGCCCAGTAGAGCCCGACAGAGCCCGACAGAGCCCGACAGAGCCCAGTAGAGCCCGACAGAGCCCGACAGAGCCCGACAGAGCCCGACAGAGCCCGACAGGGCCCGACAGAGCCCGACAGGGCCCGACAGGGCCCGACAGAGCCCGACAGAGCCCGACAGGGCCCGACAGAGCCCAACAGGGCCCAGTAGAGCCCGACAGAGCCCGATAGAGCCCGACAGGGCCCGACAGGGCCCGACAGGGCCCAGTAGAGCCCGACAGAGCCCGACAGAGCCCAGTAGAGCCCAGTAGAGCCCGACAGAGCCCGACAGAGCCCGACAGAGCCCGACAGGGCCCGATAGACCCCGACAGAGCCCGACAGGGCCCGACAGGGCCCGACAGAGCCCGACAGGGCCCAGTAGAGCCCGACAGAGCCTGACAGAGCCCAGTAGAGCCCAGTAGAGCCCGACAGGGCCCGACAGGGCCCGACAGGGCCCATTAGAGCCCGACAGAGCCCGACAGAGCCTGACAGAGCCCGACAGGGCCCGACAGAGCCCGACAGAGCCCGACAGAGCCCGACAGAACCCGACAGGGCCCGACAGAGCCCGACAGAGCCCGACAG